>NC_090298.1:50049621-50352651 GCF_039906515.1 Pseudorca crassidens
GTGTTACATTTTGATGGCTGATCTAGGAGTAGATCATAGGGGAGGAGAACTCTGAAGCAGGAGACAGGGTGCACATCTTCCAGTTACATTATCCAGACCAGAGGCATTTTCTCCTAAATTATGTCCCACCACTATTTCTATCATAATTTCTTTGTTTCATGTCTGTTGAGTTTCCTTCTTCTTCTTGATATCTTTCCAGAGATCACATGAACTAAAAGTAAAGTCTCTGTTCTTTGAATTCATTAATTCATTCCAAAGACATACTCCAAAGCACCCACTATATTTTTAATACCCTGGGCACATAAACTTAAATGTCAGTAACTTCTCCCTAGTAACTTACTATAAAGAGTAGAAATGTTTGTAAGAGATGTGTGGCCATGTGCCATTTCAGAATAGTTGGGGGGGGGGGTAGAGTAATTTTAAGGAGGAATCAGGAGATTTTGATATGTCCTTAATTTGGCATTTATTCATATGCCTTAGGAACCCTCTTCTTACCCACCCAAGAATTGTTATTTTTGTATTTCTCAGAAGGCAGTACACATTGTAGGTGCTCAATGAATACTTGTAGAAGAATGAATAAAATCAGGTGTTATAATTCTCTTACTCAGGAATAAATGTTAAGGTACTATTCTGCAAGGTGGGCTTACTTGGGTGATCTGCCCATTCTGGGCACCAGCCCTTGTCCATCAGGGTCCACACGGGCCACATAACTATAAATCCCACTCCCAGAGGGGCTTCATCAGAACAACAAAAAGGTATGTTGTAAATGACTGAACACGAGTTACAGACTTAGAACTTTATAGAATTTAGCTATTTTGAAGATGCAACAACTAAAATGTTATAGACTGGGGTTTTGAGATTAGCATTTTACTTTCTCCTTTCTAAGGAAATAGTGAAAACCTTGGTCAGCTCTGGCTGAGAGAATTGTATCCCTCTTGATCTCCTTCAGATTTTCAGGTTTATTACATCAGTTCTCTTGTAAGTATTCTGCCTTGTTCTGTCCTATGCCTTTTGGTGTCAAGAAGGTCACTTCTTCACAGCGGAGCCCTTTTTAATTAAAATAAAGATTCTAAATTTGCTTTGGGTCCATTTTAAGTGCAGAGACTTCATTAATTACACCAGGAGGAGGTTTCCTAATGCTATAACATCTAGGAGCCTTTGAAAAATTAATTTGAAAAGGTTTTTCTTCCTTATTGTGCGGTTTTGTTTCCTCTTGAGTATTCTGATGGCTGTAACTTTTCTTTTTTTAAAATCCAGATTGCTTTAGAGGATGAGGAGCCTGCTGATTTGATTGCAAATGAAATATAAGCCTCACAGCCAAGAACCATTAATACCATAACATTCTATCTGGTTTTAGCCACTAGGGAAAATTACTATTTAACAAAATGTTGAAATAAATAAATAGTAATTTATGACACCATTGTTCTCTGTTGTTGGAAACCTCACCTTTAAAAGTAGTTATCACATCTTGGAGGGAGACTCATGAGAAGAAAAAGAGTTTGAGGGGTTTTCTCCAGTGGTGCTCTCCTGCTTGACTCTTTCTCCCCCTTATTAACCCACTCCTACTGAAGCAAATACACTTGGTCTTCCACTTTGTTTTTTCCCCAATTTCTTTTTGTATAAATACTCTTGGCTTTGAGGTAACATGAAGGAGTGAATGCTAGGTCTGAGAGTCCAGAACATAAGCAGACATGAAAGCCTCATCACTAGAACATCAAAGGCTAACACAGAAAGTGCTAAAACAGAAATCAAGTTGTTTCCAGCTACCCTTTCTTGTGAGATATTTAGCATCCTGTTCAATATTTGGACACTTGGACTATTCCACAGGCTCCTCAAATCTAAAGTAGAAGTGAGTTAGAGGTAGAAACGTAGATGTGGTCCTTTAGTTGTCTGAGCAAGGACATTGTCCCAGTAGATTCTCTCTTGACATGGTTTGTGCTTGGGCTCATTATGTCCTATCCGTATTTTTACTTTTTAGTTATTTATTTTTTGAACTGGTTAAAGATTTAGATCAGAATGGGGACACTGTGTAGAAGCTATTCATGAGGTTTACTTGCCAGTTTATTACAAATTTCATCCCTCTCCCCAGGGAGAACACACTCTCTGTTTCCTTTAATCTCTTTTATAAGGGATGACAGTATATATTAACAGAGGGCAAGAATAGATCATTGGGTTTAAGTATTAATGATCATCTAATAATAAGATGTGATAGGATTATTTTAGAATTGCAAAACTGGTCTATTTATTAAGAGTGACAGGCTATCAAATTATAAGCCTCAGAGGACAGAGGAATAATTATAATCTTCTAGAAATGCAAAAAGTTAAACTCTTTTGAAAGTCAGTTTTATTATTTTGCTATAAACTATGGCCAAATAAGGTTAACTCTGAAAATGTCTGCTATGTGAAAAAAAAATTTAATTAGCATTTAAATGAGACCTCATCTTCTAACACTTTCTGGTAGTTTTTAGAAGAATTCTACCTTTTTGGTATGTTTGTTATGCATAAGGATGTTAAGGTCTTGTTGATAACATAGAAATTAATATGCTTTTAAAATGTTTAATTCAGTGTTATAAAATGATTATTAGCTGCAAGTATAGTACATTCTCTAATAGCTCATTACAAAACATGTTATGGAATATATCAGTTAAAAAAGCTTTATATACAGTCTGTGACGACTTGAAAGAAAAGGCAGTGTGAGCAATAACCCTAACACAGTATCTCAAAGTGGGAATTCACATTTCATCTGGAACCTTGACTGACTACTTATAGAACTTCCTCTACAAAACTAAACAAATCACTTCCCTGATAATAGCAGCTAACTTATTTGGATGTTCTTTGAGCCCCAGTTGAGTGACCTTCATCTGGTGTATTGTCTTCCATTATCTCCAGCCTCACTCAGCCTCCCATTTGGAGTATCTTCATTTTTCTTTCTTGGCTTCTTTATCAGAGCATCTAATTTTAGCTCCTACCCCGTTTCTTCTCTTTATTTCTAAAAAATTTTGAGGAGTGTTCTTTAATAATTAGTTTAATTTATTTGTAATTTTTCAACTCATTGCGTCTTGGCATCTATTCCTACCATTTTACCAAAACCATTCCTAATTGCTGGATTTGGCAGTAATTATTTTCCTGTCATTGTCTTTTTTCTTTTTTTAAACGTTTTATTTTATATTGGAGTATATTTGATTAACAATGTTGTGTTAGTTTCAGGTGTATAGCAAAGTGATTCAGTTATACATATATGTATCTATTCTTTTTCAAATTCTTTTCCCATTTAGGTTGATACAGGTATTTTGGATGTTGGCTTTGAAGATAAAGTACTAGACCTGTAGACCAGCTTGGTGGAGCAGGATGTCATCCCCAAATAGTGACATCTGCATCTGTGAATATTGGGGGGATTCGAAGACTCCAACACATTCACCCTAACAACTCTAGCCAAGCCCTGCACTGGTTCCTCAAGGTGGTCAAAAAATATAACTTATTTACTAATCGTGCCCTCTCTTTTTATGAAAGTGGGATTCTGTAATTACTAAACACTGTTAAAGTGCAGTAATTATATTTCATTATACCAACAGGGGGATAATAAGCGTTGACTATTACCCCCAGAGTCTAGCTTCAAATTTTTTGAACTCTAGAGCATCAGTGTGGGGCTACATAATGCTAACTTCACTTCTCTCTGATCCCTACAAGGACCATACAGAGTAAAAAGAGACTGCAGTTAATGGTGCCCTAGGAGTAGGAACTGGAGAGGTTAAGAAAAGTCCTATACAGGGTATGCAAATAAGTACATTGATGCAGTTTGACATGAATAAACAGCTTGAAAGCCCAGGAAAATTTTAAAAAGATCTAGAGAAACAACTAGTCATGGTAAACGTGGCCTCAGCCTACATTTCCATGATTAATACAGCAGAGTAAGTTAAAGAATGCCTTTGGAAGGTCACCTCGGTTTCTTGTTAGTTAAAATCAAGACATACAATTTGTCCATTGTAATAGGGCATGGTATCCTTACTATAAAATTCTATCTAGGGATAAGCAGGAAGCTTCTTCATGACAAAAAAGTTATATCTAAATAAGTAGAGAGGTAGAAATCTTAATACCTGAATTATAGAGATGAAGTTGGTCTACATTTCCTGCCCACCAATAGGACTTTGTGTCTCCCTAGAGGTATAAACCATAAGACCTGGAATCTCTTTAATTCTGTTACCTGATCTACCTATGATGATGGTCCAGGAGTCACTACAATAAACACTGAATTAATCAGGTTCAGAGAAAGTTATTTTTACCTTAAATGTATAAAAAACACAGATGACTGAAAAGATAGACTCATTTTCAGGATGCCAGGAGTATTCTCATGCCTTGAAACCTAATGAAATTTACCTTGCTGGGTTTGAGATGTTCTTGGGAACTGCAACATCTTTATTCCTTCCCAACTGGAATGGGAATATCTATTCTATACCTGTCCCACCATTGTATTTTGGGAGCAAATAACTAGTTTGTTAGTTTCACAGGCCCACAGGTGGGGAAGAATTTTACCCCAAGATGGAGCATAACCCAAGTCTTATTATACTTGATTTAGATAATTTAGAAGATGAGTTTTGGGACTTTTTGTGTTAATGACATTTAGATGAGATTTTTGGATTTAGAGTTGGTGCTAGAATGGGTTAAGTCTTTTGAGGAGGTTGGAAAGGGGTGAATGTATTTTGTACTTGGGAAGGATGTGAATTTTGGGAGACCAGGGGCAGACTATTATGGATTGAATTCTGGTCCCCAAAAGGTGTGTTGAAATCCTAAGGCATGGTACTTGTGAATGTGACCTTATTTGAAAATAGACTCTTTGCTGGATTATCCAATGACTGATTTCCTTATAAGGAGAGAGAGCTTTGGGGGCACACAGAGACATAGAGGAGACACAGGGAAGAAGACCATGTGAAGGCGGAGGCAGATACTGGAGTTATGCTGCCACAAGACAGGAAATGCCAAGGATTGCCAGCAACTATCAGAAGCTAGAAGAGTCAAGGAGGGCATCTTCTTTAGGGCCTTCAGAGAGAATGTGGTCTTATCAACACATTCATTTCAGACTTCTAGTCCTAGAACTATTAGAGAATACATTTCTGTTGTTTTAAGTCACTTGGCCTGTGGTAATTTGTTACGGCAGTCCTAAGAACGTAATACAAGGTAGGGTTCTATTTATGTGAAGTTCTAGAAAATATAAACTGATCTATAGTGACAGAAATTAGATCAGTGGCTGGCTGGAAATATGGGGGTGGTATGTTGGGGACAGGAGGAAGGAGGAAAGGTTTACAAAGGGACATGAGGAAATTTTGGGAGTGATGGACATACTAATTATTTTGATTGCAGTGATCGAAACAGCATAATGTGCACTTCAAATATGTGCAGTTTATTGTATGTCAATTATACCTCAATAAAGCTGTTAAAAAAGTCATTTCTGGCGAGTAGAATTGGGTTTAGAATGGAATTAAGTGAGGGCTGTTGAAAGAGTAGCAAAATAGAATATATTTTCCTTCTTTTATCTATGTTGCTGTTTCTTTTTTTTCTGAGAAAAAGAAAGAAAACATTGTACTTGATTAAATTCTTGGAAATTAGCTCTTAAGTGGATTTAAATGAATTAGCATTAATCTCCCATGGACACTTTTGCCATCGTCCACTTACGGCACCTTTATCCTGACATTTTGCCTTGGTTGGGTTCTATTCTCCCTTTATCAAGCTCAGTAATTGGAAGTCCATTGATAATTGCAGTCATATTATTTGTCTCATTTTCTGTGAGAAACATTTTCCAATGTGCTGTTGTAGTCTTAGGTATAATTCAGTTAGTGGAGACTTTGTCCTAACCAATGCCTCCTTAATGACAGCTGTTTTACTCTGCTGGGGCAGATGAGGCTAACTAGCTTTCTATTAAGGCAAGGTAAGAGGTGGGGATAAATATCTATTTTTTTTTCTTTATACAGATCTGATAGTGCTGGCTCACAGATATACATTAATGGTCTTTGCAAAAGATCTTGTGTGATTTGAAGATTTATGATTGGTGAAAAATGAGGGAACAAAAGGGAATTATAGCTTTGTAGTATTTTACATGGTTGGCCAGTTTTTTCTTCTTAAAACCTTTAATGACAGAAGTCTCCTTTAGTTCTCCTCTGATTTCCTTGGCTTTTCATGCTCCTCTTTTTATTTTTGTTTTCCATTTAAACGTACCTCTGTACCTACTCTTTGGATGACCTCCTCTGAATGAATGGCTTCAAGCACTACACTTACTGTTACCACTCACAATTCTGCTGAGCTTTACACTTGTACACACAGCTGCCTAAAGGGTAGTTCTATGTCCCACCTCCAGGTAGTGAGACTTACCTGTTTCCCCCAGTGTCTACTCAATAAAGCTAAACATCTTCACTATTTCTGCTTCTCCTCCCTTCACAGGCAATTCTTTAAAAGTCTTTTACTTTTTTTTAAATGTAATTTTTATTTTATATTGGGATATAGTTGATTTACAATGTTGTGTTAGTTTCAAGTGTATAACAAAGTGGTTCACTTATACATATACATATATCCATCCTTTTCCAGATTTTTTTCCCTTATATGTTATTACGGAATATTGAGTAGAGTTCCCTCTGCTATAAAGTAGGTCCTTGTTGATTATCTATGTTATATATAGTAATGTGTATATGATAAATTAGGAGTTTGGGATTAAGATATCTTTTACTTTGTTTTACTTCAATATCTCATATCGCTCCCTTCATTTCCAAATCTTCCAATTCCTCTCTATTTGAGTTACACACTAGATTGTAGACCATGACCTATATTTTAATTTTTCTCTTACATATTCCATAGAAATATCTTTTCAAAATGGACAGAGAATCTGCTTGAAGTCCTTTAATATTCTCCAAAATAGTCCCCCCAAAGTTCAGAGTTCTTTGTTTAACCAGTAAGATAAAGCCCCTAATCACAAATCTGGCCATATCACTGTGTTTGATATACATTTTATAAATACCACATTTATCATTTTATCAGGTAAGATAGTTCTCTTATTTTACTAGCTTGTTATGTTTGTTTGTTTGGGTTTTTTTCTTTTTTGGGCTGATGTGCTGAATTGTTTATCATAAAGGGGTAATGAATTTTAAGTTATTTTCCTTCATTATTGATAAGATTCTATTGTTTTCTCCTTTAATCCATTAATGTAATAAATTAAATTAATTGGAGTTTTAAAAAGTTAACCAACTTTGCACTCCTGTGTAAAAAAAAAACTTGCCTATGGTTTACTATATTTTTCACATAATTCAGGATTTGGCTTGTCTATATTTTGTTTATGATTTTGAATGTGTGTTCCTGCGTGAGGTCAGTCTATTGTTTTCTTTTCCCATATTGTACTTGCTTGGTTTTGGTTTCTAGTTACACTAATTTCATAAACAATTTCAGGAGTTGGCCCTCTTTTTTTTTTATAAAACTCTGGACAAGTCTTGTAAATTGGAATTACCTGTTCCTTGATAGTTTCATGGAACTCACCTATTGGACTGTCTGGGTCTGGAGTTTTCTTTGTGGAGACATGTTTTTAACTTCTTACTCAAATTATGTAATGTTTATGTAAATAGTAGGGGTCTTCTTGAGCCAGTTTTTGAAAGTTATATATATTTTTGGAATTTGACATCTCATCTCTGTTTTCATCTTTACTGGTCTATTATATCAATAGACTTCTAACATAAAAATTTTTGCCTTACAATTTACCCTCTTTTATTCCAAATATCTTTTTAACATCTTTATTGGAGTATAATTGCTTTACAATGGTGTATTAGTTTCTGCTTTACAACCAAGTGAATCAGTTATACATATACATATGTTCCCATATCTCTTCCCTCTTGCATCTCCCTCCCACTGACCCTCCCTATCCCACCATCTAGGTGGTCACAAACCACCTAGTTGATCTCCCTGTGCCACGTGGCTGCTTCCCACTAGCTATCCACCCTACGTTTGGTAGTGTATATATGTCCACGCCACTCTCTCACTTCGTCACAGCTTACCCTTCCCTCTCCCCATATCCTCAAGGCCATGCTCTAGTAGGTCTGTGTCTTTATTCCCGTCCTACTCCTAGGCTCTTAATGACATTTTTTTTCTTAGATTCTATATATATGTGTTAGCATACGGTATTTGTTTTTCTCCTTCTGACTTACTTCACTCTGTATGACAGACTCCAGGTCCATCCACCTCACTACAAATAACTCAATTTCGTTTCTTCGTATGGCTGAGTAATATTCCATTGTATATATGTGCCACATCTTCTTTATCCGTTCATCTGCTGATGGACACTTGGGTTGCTTCCATGTCCTGGCTATTGTAAATAGAGCTGCAATGAACATTTTGGTACATGACTCTTTTTGAATTATGGTATTCTCAGGGTATATGCCCAGTGGTAGGATTGCTGGGTTGTATGGTAGTTCTATTTGTAGTTTTTTTTTTTTTTTAACAACTTTATTGGGGTATAATTGCTTTTCAATGGTGTGTTAGTTTCTGCTTTATAACAAAGTGAATCAGTTATATATATACATATGTTACCATATCTCTTCCCTCTTGCATCTCCCTCCCTCCCACCCACCCTATCCCACCCCTCCAGGCAGTCACAAAGCACCGAGCCGATATACCTGTGCCATGCGGCTGCTTCCCACTAGCTATCTACCTTACATTTGTTAGTGTATATATATATGTCCATGCCTCTCTCTCACTTTGTCACAGCTCACCCTTCCCCCTCCCCATATCGTCAAGTCCGTTCTCCAGTAGGTCTGTGTCTTTATTCCTGTCTTACCCCTAGGTTCTTCATGACATTTTTTTTTCTTAAATTCCATATATATGTGTTAGCATACGGTATTTGTCTTTTTCTTTCTGACTTACTTCACTCTGTATGACATACTCTAGGTCTATCCACATCATTACAAATAGCTCAATTTCGTTTCTTTTTATGGCTGAGTAATATTCCATTCTATATATGTGCCACATCTTCTTTATCCATTCATCCGATGATGGACACTTAAGTTGTTTCCATCTCTGGGTTATTGTAAATAGAGCTGCAATGAACATTTTGGTACATGACTCTTTTTGACTTTTGGTTTTCTCAGGGTATATGCCCAGTAGTGGGATTGCTGGGTCATATGGTAGTTCTATTTGTAGTTTTTTAAGGAACCTCCATACTGTTCTCCATAGTGGCTGTACCAATTCACATTCCCACCAACACTGCAAGAGTGTTCCCTTTTCTCCACACCCTCTCCAGCATTTATTGTTTCTAGATTTTTTGATGATGGCCATTCTGACTGGTGTGAGATGATATCTCATTGTAGTTTTGATTTGTATTTCTCTAATGATTAATGATGTTGAGCATTCTTTCATGTGTTTGTTGGCAATCTGATTATCTTCTCTGGAGAAATGTCTATTTAGGTCATCTGCCCATTTTTGGATTGGTAGGTTTTTTTTGTTTTTTTGTTTTTTGTTTGTTTTTTGTTTTATTTGAGCTGCATGAGCTGCTTGTAAATTCTGGAGGTTAATCCTTTGTCAGTTGCTTCATTCGCAAATATTTTCTCCCATTCTGAGGGTTGGCTTTTCATCTTGTTTATGGTTTCCTTTGCTGTGCAAATGCTTTTAAGTTTCATTAGGTCCCATTTGTTTATATTTTTTTTATTTCCATTTCTCTAGGAGGTGGGTCAAAAAGGACCTTGCTGTGATTTATGTCATAGAGTGTTCTGCCTATGTTTTCCTCTAAGAATTTTGTAGTGTCTGGCCTTACATTTAGGTCTTTAATCCATTTTGAGTTTATTTTTGTGTATGGTGTTAGGGAGTGTTCTAATTTCATACTTTTACATTTACCTGCCCAGTTTTCACAGCACCATTTATTGAAGAAGCTGTCTTTTCTCCACTGTATATTCTTGCCTCCTTTATCAAAGATAAGGGGACCATATGTACAGGGGTTTATCTCTGGGCTTTCTATCCTGTTCCGTTGATCTATATTTCTGTTTTTGTGCCAGTACCATACTGTCTTGATTACTGTAGCTTTGTAGTATAGTCTGAAGTCAGGGAGCCTGATTCCTCCAGCTCCATTTTTCGTTCTCAAGATTGCTTTGGCTATTCAGGGTCTTTTGTGTTTCCATACAAATTGTGAATTTTTTTGTTCTAGTTCTGTAAAAAATGCCAGTGGTAGTCTGATAGGGATTTCATTGAATCTGTAGATTGCTTTGTGTAGTAGAGTCATTTTCACAATGTTGATTCTTCCATTTCAAGAACATGGTATATCCCTTTGTATCATCTTTAATTTCTTTCATCAGTGTCTTATAATTTTCTGCATATAGGTCTTTTATCTCCTTAGGTAGGTTTATTCCTAGGTATTTTATTCTTTTTGTTGCAGTGGTAAATGGGAGTGTTTTCTTGATTTCACTTTCATATTTTTCATCATTAGTGTATAAGAATGCCAGAGATTTCTATGCATTAATTTTGTATCCTGCTACTTTACCAAATTCATTGATTAGCTTTAGTAGTTTTCTGGTAGCATCTTTAGGATTCTCTATGTATAGTATCATGTCACCTGCGAACAGTGACACCTTTACTTCTTTTCCGATTTGGATTCCTTTTATTTATTTTTCTTCTCTGATTGCTGTGGCTAGAACTTCCAAAACTATGTTGAATAAGAGTGGTGAGAGTGGGCAACCTTGTCTTGTTCCTGATCTTAGTGGAAATGCTTTCAGTTTTTCACCATTGAGGATAATGTTGGCTGTGGGTTTGTCATATATGGCCTTTATTATGTTGATGAAAGTTCCCTCTATGCCTACTTTCTGCAAGGTTTTTGTCGTAAATGGGTGTTGAATTTTGTCAAAAGCTTCCACGTATTGAGATGACCATATGGTTTTTCTCCTTCAATTTGTTAATATGGTGTATCACATTGATTGATTTGTGTATATTGAAGAATCCTTGCATTCCTGGAATAAACCCCACTTGATCATGGTGTATGATCCTTTAAATGTGCTGTTGGATTCTGTTTGCTAGTATTTTGTTGAGGAATTTAGCATCTATGTTCATCAGTGATATTGGCCTGTAGTTTTCTTTCTTTGTGACATCTTTGTCTGGTTTTGGTATCAGGGTGATGTTGGCCTCATAGAATGAGTTTGGGAGTGTTCCTTCCTCTGCTATATTTTGGAAGAGTTTGAGAAGGATAGGTGTTAGCTCTTCTCTAAATGTTTGATAGAATTCGCCTGTGAAGCCATCTGGTAGTGGGCTTTTGTTTGTTGGAAGATTTTTAATCACAGTTTCAATTTCAGTGCTTGTGATTGGTCTGTTCATATTTTCTATTTCTTCCTGGTTCAGTCTTGGCAGGTTGTGCATTTCTAAGAATTTGTCCATTTCTTCTAGGTTGTCCATTTTATTGGCATAGAGTTGCTTGTAGTAATCTCTCATGATCTTTTGTATCTCTGCAGTGTCAGTTGTTACTTCTCCTTTTTCATTTCTAATTCTGTTGATTTGAGTCTTCTCCCTTTTTTTCTTGATGAGTCTGGCTAGTGGTTTATCAATTTTGTTTATCGTCTCAAAGAACCAGCTTTTAGTTTTATTGATCTTTGCTATTGTTTCCTTCATTTCTTTTTCATTTATTTCTGCTCTGATCTTCATGATTTCTTTCCTTCTGCTAAATTTGGGTTTCTTTTGTTCTTCTTTCTCTAATTGCTTTAGGTGCAAGGTTAGTTTGTTTATTTGAAATGTTTCCTGTTTCTTGAGGTAGGATTGTATTGCTATAAACTTCCCTCTTAGAACTGTTTTTGTTGCATCCCATAGGTTTTGGCTTGTTGTGTCTCCATTGTCATTTGTTTCTAGGTATTTTTTGATTTCCTCTTTGATTTCTTCAGTGATCACTTTGTTATTAAGTAGTGTGTTGCTTAGCCTCCATGTGTTTGTACTTTTTACAGATCTTTTCCTGTAATTGATATCTAGTCTCATAGTGTTGTGGTCGGAAAAGGTATTTGATATGATTTCAATTTCCTTAAATTTACCAAGGCTAGATTTGTGACCCAAGATATGATCTATCCTGGAGAATGTTCCATGAGCACTTGAGAAAAATATGTATTCTGTTGTTTTTGTATGGAATGTCCTATAAATATTATTAAGTCCATCTTGTTTAATGTATCACTTAAAGCTTGTGTTTCCTTATTTATTTTCATTTTGGATGATCTGTCCATTGGTGAAAGTGGGGTGTTAAAGTCCCCTACTATGAATGTGTTACTGTCGATTTCCCCTTTTATGGCTGTTACTATTTGCCTTATGTATTGGGGTGCTCCTATGTTGGGTGCATAAATATTTACAATTGTTATATCTTCTTTTTGGATCGATCCATTGATCATTATGTAGTGTCCTTCTTTGTCTCTTGTGATAGTCTTTATTTTAAAGTCTCTTTTGTCTGATATGAGAATTGCTACTCCAGCTTTCTTCTGATCTCCATTTGGATGGAATATCTTTTTCCATCCCCTCACTTTCAGTCTGTATGTGTCCCTAGGTCTGAAGTGGGTCTCTTGTAGACAGCATATATATGTGTCTTGTTTTTGTATCCATTCAGCCAGTCTGTGTCTTTTGGTGCGAGCATTAAATCCATTTACATTGAAGGTAATTATCGATATGTATGTCCCTATTACCATTTTCTTAATTGTTTTGGGTTTGTTATTGTAGTTCTTTTCCTTCTGTTGTGTTGCTTGCCTAGAGAAGTTCCTTTAGCATTATGGTGTAAACCTGGTTTGGTGGTGCTGAACTCTCTCAGCTTTTGCTTGCGTGTAAAGGTTTTAATTTCTTCATCAAATCTGAATGAGATCCTTGCTGGGTAGAGTAATCTTGGTTGTAGGTTTTTCTCCTTCATCACTTTAAATATGTCCTGTGACTCCCATCTGGCTTGCAGAGTTTCTGCTGAAAGGTCAGCTGTTAACCTTATGGGGATTCCCCTGTGTGTTATTTGTTGTTTTTCCCTTGCTGCTTTTAATATGTTTTCTTTGTATTAAATTTTGACAGTTTGATTAATATGTGGCTTGGTGTGTTTTCCTTGGATTTATCCTGTATGGGGCTCTCTGTGCTTCCTGGACTTGATTAACTGTTTCCTTTCCCATATTAGGGAAGTTTTCAACTATAATCTCTTCAAATATTTTCTCAGTCCCTTTCTTTTTCTCTTCTTCTTCTGGAACCCCTATAATTCGAATATTGGTGCTTTTAATGTTGTCCAGGGGTCTCTGAGATCATCCTCAGTTCTTTTCATTCTTTTTTCTTTATTCTGCTCTGCAGTAGTTATTTCCACTATTTTATCTTCCAGGTCACTTATCCGTTCTTTTGCCTCAGTTATTCTGCTATTGATCCCATCTAGAGTATTTTTAATTTCATTTATTGTGTTGTTCATCATTGCTTGTTTCCTCTTTAGTTCTTCTAGGTCCTTGTTAAATGTTTCTTGCATTTTCTTTATTCTATTTCTAAGATTATGGATCATCTTTACTATCATTATTCTGAATTCTTTTTCAGGTAGACTGCCTATTTCTTCTTCGTTTGTTAGGTCTGGTGGGTTTTTACCTTGCTCCTTCATCTGCTCTGTGTTTTTCTGTCTTTTCATCTTGCTTATCTTACTGTGTTTGGGGTCTCCTTTTCGCAGTCTGCAGGTTTGTAGTTCCTGTTGTTTTTGGTGTCTGTCCCCAGTGGCTAAGGTTGGTTCAGTGGATTGTGTAGGTTTCCTGGTGGAGGGGACTAGTGCCTGTGTTCTGGTGGATGAGGCTGGATCTTGTCTTTCTGGTGGGCAGGTCCACATCTGCTGGTGTGTTTTGGGGTGCCTTTGGCCTTATTATGATTTTAGGCAGCCTCTCTGCTAATGGGTGGAACTGTGTTCCTGTGTTGCTAGTTGTTTGGCATAGGGATTCCAGCACTGTAGCTTGCTGGTCATTGAGTGAAGCTGGGTCTTGGTGTTGAGATGGAGGTATCTGGGAGATTTTTGCCATTTGATATTATGTGGAGCTTGGAGGTCTCTTGTGGACCAATGTCCTGAACTTGGCTCTCCCACTTCAGAGGCACAGCCCTGATGACTGGCTGGAGCACCAAGAGCCTTTCATCCACATGGCTCAGAAAAAGGGAGAAAAAATAAGAAAGAAAGAAAGAAAGAAAGAGAAAGGAAGGAAGGAAGGAAGGAAGAGGATAAAATAAAGTAGGATAAAATAAAATAGTTATTAAAATAAAAAATAATTATTATGAAAAAAAATTTTTAAAGGGTAAAAAAAAAAAAAAGAAAAAGAAAAAACCGGATGGTCAGAACCCTAGGACAAATCGTGAAAGCAAAGCAATACAGACAAAATCTCACACAGAAGCATACACATACACACTCACAAAAAGAGGAAAAGGGGAAAAAATAATATATCTTGCTCCCAAAGTCCACCTCCTCAGTTTGGGATGATTCATCATCTATTCAGGTATTCCACAGATGCAGGGTACGTCATGTTGATTGTGGAGATTTAATCCACTGCTCCGGAGGTTGCTGGGAGAAATTTCCCTTTCTCTTCTTTGTTCACACAGCTCCCCGGTTCAGCTTTGGATTTGGCCCCACCTCTGTGTGTAGGTTGCCTGAGTGAGTCTGTTCTTCGCTCAGACAGGACAGGGTTAAAGGAGCAGCTGATTCGGGGACTCCAGCTCACTCAGGCCAGGGGGACAGAGGGGTACGAATGCCGGGCGAGCCTGCGGCCACAGAGGCTTGCGTGACATTGCACCAGCCTGAGGCGTGCCGTGTGTTCTCCCAGGGAAGTTGTCCCTGTATCACGGGATTCTGACAGTGGCGGGCTGCACAGGCTCCCGGGAGGGGCGGTGTGGATAGTGACCTGTGCTCGCACACAGGTTTCTTTGTGGCTGTAGCAGCAGCCTTAGCATCTCATGCTCGTGTCTGGTGTCCACTTTGATAGCCGCGGCTTGCGCCCATTTCTGGAGCTCCTTTAAGCAGCGCTCTTAATCCCCTCTCCTCGTGCACCAGGAAACAAAGAGGCAAGAAAAAGTCTCTTTTCTCTTCGGCAGCTCCAGACTTTTTCCTGGACTCCTTCCTGGCTAGCTGTGGTGCACTAGCCCCCTTCAGGCTGTGTTCACACTGCCAACCCCAGTCCTCTCTCTGGAATCTGACCTCTGAAGCCCGAGCCTCAGCTCCAAGCCCCCGCCCGTCCCGGCAGGGGAGCAGACAACCCTCTCGGGCTGGTGAGTGCTGGTCAGCACCCATCCTCTGTGCGGGAATCTCTCCGCTTTGCCCTCCGCACCCCTGTTGCTGTGCTCTCCTCCATGACTCTGAAGCTCCCCGCCTCCACCATCCGCAGTCTCTGCCCGCGAAGGGGCTTCCTAGTGTGTGGAAACCTTTCCTCCTTCACAGCTCCCTCCCACTGGTGCAGGTCCCATCCCTATTCTTTTGTCTCTGTTTTTTCTTCTTTTCTTTTGCCCTACCCAGGTAGGAGGGGATTTTCTTGCCTTTTGGGAAGTCTGAGGTCTTCTGCCAGTGATCAGTTGGTGTTCTATAGGAGCAGTTCCACGTGTAGATGTATTTCTGATGTTATCTGTGGGGAGGAAGGTGATCTCTGTGTCTTACTCTTCCGCCATCTTCTCCAGAATCCCCTATTCCAAATATTGTTAATTTGTGCCTTCTATTTTTTTTTCTTGGTAACTCTTACCAGAGTTTTGTCTGTTTTATCAGTCATTTTAGAATATTAATATCTAACTTTTAAAAAGTCTCTGTTTTATAATATTATTTTATATTTCATAATATTAATTTTGTTTTTATCTTTATATCCTTCCATATGCTTTGGATTTATTCTTGTTCTTAGCTTTGTGAACTTGATCTATTCATATTTATTTTTATAACTACATGCTCGGTTTTATTTTTGTATCCTATTTTTTTTTATTTCTACTTGTCTCACTTTATCTTGGATCCTGTTTTCCTCCTTTCTAGCTTTCTTTTGGATTGATTTTCTTTTCATTCTATTTATTCTCCTTTACAGGTTTGCAATTTATACATTATATTTCTATGCTATAATTTTCTACACAGAAACCACTATTTATCAACTTAAAAAGTTCAAAGCTATAAAATAATGTTAGGAGTGAAACGGGATAGGACTCAGATTCATATATAATAAGAAAACAATGAAAATCACTGAATGGCAGTAGATTAAGAACATAATAAAACAGGAAATATTCTAAAAATCTAATTTACCAAACCTGAGTTAAAAATTATCTGCATATATTTATAACCATTAAAAATTGTACAGTGGTTAAAATTTACATGTCAAAATATTAGCAGACTCAAGCAATTTTCTGAAAGCTTCAGCATCTCTGTCATGCACACATTATTCTTAAGAATAGAACATAGGAAAAGTTTTACAATGCTATAGGTGAATTTAAAGTAAATATTCTTAAAAAGTGAGTACATACTCAAAGTAGCAATGTAAAAATAGCTTAAAATACTGTGACTAAGTAGGATTTAACTCAGGAATATAAGAAAGAGATTAAAGAAGAAAGGACATATAAAAATAATTGTAGATACAGAAAAAACATAAAATCAACAGCAATTCATGATGAAAAATACACAGTGAATTAGGTATAGAAAATAATTTTTCACCTAATAAAAGGCACTGCCAGTAATCCATAGGATACAGAGGTAATGAAGGCAAATATGAACATTGTTTTCAAAATCAGGAACCAGATAATTATCTGTGAGAGCACTCCTTCTATTTTATATTTTACTGAAGTTTTTATTCACTAGTCCTTCTGTTGATTTTTCTCCATTTATTTTTCGGGTGAAGTAGGCTAAATTTGTCTCTTAGTAGTTCTTCATGAAAGACTCATGTGACTAATATTCCCTGTTTTCTTGAGAGTTCAAAACATTTTGTTTGGAGCCTGTATAATTGGCTATATCCTGGGATCCCAGAACCTTCTAAATATTATTAAAAATTTGCATACAGTAAAGTTCACTCTGTGCTTTAAAATTCATGGTTTGTGACAAAGGCATAGTGTTACATATCCACAATTATAATATCATACAGAATAGATTGACCATGCTAAAAACAGATCAGTCTCCTGTGCTTTACTCATGCTACCTTCCTCTACCCCTGAGCCTCTGGCAAACACTGATCTTTTTACTACAGCTATACTTTTGCCTTTTTCAGAATGTCATATAATTGGAATCATACAGTATGTAGCCTTTTCAGAACGGCTTCTTTCACTCAGCAATGCATATTTAAGATTAATCCATGCTGAGTGTGGATTAATAGCTCATTTATGTTTATTTATACTAAATAGTATTCCGTAGTATCAATGGACCAAACTTTGTTTATGCATCAATGTACCAAGTTTATGCATTTGCCTATTTAGTACATCTAGATTGTTGAAGGCTTTCTGTGATTATTAATAAAGCTGCTATAAAAATTTGCCTGCTGGTTTTTGTGTAGAAATAAGTTATCAAATCAATTAGGTAAATATTTAAGAGCATGAATACTGGGTCATATTTAAGTTTATGATAAGTTTTATAAGAACCATCAAGCTGTCTTCTAAAGTGGCTGTACCATTTTGCATTCCCGCCAGCAATGAGGGAGAGTTCCTACTGCTCCATCTCCTTGCCAGCCTTTGGGGTTGTCGGTGTTTTGGATTTTAGCCATGTTTCATTGTTTTTTTTTTTTTTTTTTTTCGGTACACGGGCCTCTCACTGTTGTGGCCTCTCCCGTTGTGGAGCACAGGCTCCGGACGCACAGGCTCAGCGACCATGGCTCACGGGCCCAGCTGCTCTGCGGCATGTGGGATCCTCTCAGACTGGGGCACGAACCCGTGTCCACTGCATCGGCAGGTGGACTCTCAACCACTGTGCCACCAGGGAAGCCCTCATTGTTGTTTTGATTTCCATTTCCCTAATGACAAATGATGTTGACTGTCTTTTCATATGCTTATTTGTCATTTGCATATCTTCTTTGGTGAGGTGTCTGTTCAGATCTTTAGTCCATTTTGGGAGATCATTTCTTATTGTTGAGTTTTAAGAGTTCTTTGCATATCTGGATACAAATCCTTTATCATATGTGTGATTTTCAAGTATTTTCTCCAGTCCGAAACTTATCTTCTAATTTCTTAATAGCATCTTTCATAGAGCAAAAGCTTTTAATTTTAATACAATCAAACTGATTAATTTTTTTTCTTTCATGGATCTTGCCTGTGGTATGTTGTATCTGAAAACTCATCCACAAACCCAAGGTTATTCATATTTTCTCCTGTTTTTGTCTAGATGTTTTATAAGTTGTATTTTCCATTTAAGTCTATGATCCATTTGGAGTTAATTTTTGTGTAAGGTGTGAGTTCTGTGTTGATTCTCATTTTTTTTTCTTTGTATGTGAATATCCAGTTAGAAGCACCATTTGCTGAAAAAAACCATCCTTACTCAATTAAATTGCCTTTGCATCTTTGTCAAAAATCAGTGACTATATTTGTGTGGGTCTATTCATGGGCTTTCTATTCTATTACATTGATATGCTTGTTTATACTTTCACTGATATATGCTGTATTGATTAATTAACTTTATACTTAATCTTAAAATTGGGTTATAAGGAGTCCACCAACTTTGTTCTTCTTTTAAAAACTGTACTAGTTTTGGTTCTTCTAGTATTTTTGCCTTTCCATATAGATTTTAGAATCTATTTATTAATATCTACAAAAAGAGCTTGCTGGGATTTTGATTTTGATTGTATTGAATCTGTAGATCAAATTGGGCATAATTGATATTTTAACAATATAAAATCTTCCAATCTATTAAAATAGACTATCTGTGTCTCCATTTATTTAGATATTTAATTTCTCTCTTTTTTTTAACCATCTTTATTTGAGTATAATTGCTTTAAAATGTTATATTAGTTTCTACTGTATAACAAAGTGAATCTGCTATACACACACATATATCCCCATATCCCCTTCCTCTTTCCTCTCCCTCCCCCTCTCCCTATCCCACCCCTCTAGGTGGTCGCAAAGCACGGAGCTGATCTCCATGTGGTTTTCCATTGCTTCCCACTAGCTATGTATTTTACATTTGGTAGTGTGTATATGTCCATGCTATTCTCTCATTTCATCCCATCTTACCCTTCCCCCTCCCCGTGTACTCAAGTCCATTCTCTACATCTGCGTCTTTATTCCTATCCTTCCCCTAGGTTCATCAGAACCATTGTTTTTTTTTTAAGATTCCATATATATGTGTTAGCATAAGGTATTTGTTTTTTTCTTTCTGACTTACTTCACTCTGTATGACAGACTCTGGGTCCATCCACCTCACTACAAATAACTCAGTTTCGTTTCTTTCTATGGCTCAGTAATATTCCATTGTATATATGTGCCACATATTCTTTATCCATTCATCTGTTGATGGACACTTAGGTTGCTTCCATGTCCTGGCTATTGTAAATAGAGCTGCAATGACCATTGTGGTACATGACTCTTTTTGAATTATGGTTTTCTCAGGGTATATGTGCAGTAGTGGGATTACTGGGTCATAATGGTAGTTCTATTTTTAGTTTTTTAAGGAACCTCCATACTGTTCTCCATAGTGGCTGTATCAATTTACATTCCCATCAACAGTGCAAGAGGGTTCCCTTTTCTCCACACCCTCTCAGATATTTAACTTCTTTCATTGTTATTTTATAGTTTTTCATGTACAGATTCTGTACACATTTTTTGTTAGATTTGTATCAAAGTATTTCAGTGTTTTAAAAACAAAATTCTCTTAAAAGTTTTATAACATTTAATAATAAAAAGTCATTCAACTTTTTAACAGTTTTTAGTAAGTTTTTTTTTTAATGTTGAGCCTTCGTTTAATTAATTTATTTTTATTTTTGGCTGTGTGGGGTCTTCGTTTCTGTGCAAGGGCTTTCCCTAGTTGTGGCAGGCAGGGGCCACTCTTCATCGTGGTGTGCAGCCTCTCACTGTCGTGGCCTCTCGTTGTGGAGCACAGGCTCCAGACGCGCAGGCTCAGTAGTTGTGGCTCACGGGCCTAGTTGCTCCACGGCATGTGGGATCTTCCCAGACCAGGGCTCGAACCCATGTCCCCTGCATTAGCAGGCAGATTTTCAACCACTGTGCCACCAGGGAAGCCCAGTAATGTTTTGTTTTAAAAATTAAACTTATTTTAAAACTAGTCATATATACCAATCAGATATAAATAAAGCCTTTATTTTCAGGTCTTTTTTTTTTTTAACATTTTTATTGGAGTATAATTGCTTTAGAGTGGTGTGTTAGTTTCTGCTTTATAACAAAGTGAATCAGTTATACATATACATATGTTACCATATCTCTTCCCTCTTGCATCTCCCTCCCTCCCCCCCTCCCTATCCCACCCCTCTAGGTCGTCACAAACCACCGAGCTGATCTCCCTGTGTTATGCAGCTGCTTCCCACTAGCTATCTATTTTACGTTTGGTAGTGTATATATGTGTATGCCACTCTCTCACTTTGTCACAGCTTACCATTGCCCCTCCCCATATCCTCAAGTCCATTCTCTAGTAGGTCTCTGTCTTTATTCCCATCTTACCTCTAGGTTCTTCCTGACATTTTTTTTTCTTAGATTCCATATATATGTGTTAGCATACGGTATTTGTTTTTCTCTTTCTGACTTACTTCACTCTGTATGACAGACTTTAGGTTCATTCACCTCACTGCAAATAACTCAATTTCGTTTCTTTTTATGGCTGAGTAATATTCCATTGTATATATGTGCCACATATTCTTTATCCATTCATCCAATGATGGACACTTAGGTTGCTTCCATATCCTGGCTATTGTAAATAGAGCTGCAATGAACATTTTGGTACATGACTCTTTTTGAATTATGGTTTTCTTAGGGTATATGCCCAGTAGTGGGATTGCTGGGTCATATGGTAGTTCCATTTGTAGTTTTTAAGGAACCTCCATACTGTTCTCCATAGTGGCTGTACCAATTCACATTCCCACCAACACTGCAAGAGTGTTCCCTTTTCTCCACACCCTCTCCAGCATTTATTGTTTCTAGATTTTTTGATGATGGCCATTCTGACTGGTGTGAGATGATATCTCATTGTTGTTTTGATTTGCATTTCTCTAATGATTAATGATGTTGGGCATTCTTTCATGTGTTTGTTTGCAATCTGTATATCTTCTTTGGAGAAATGTCTATTTAGGTCTTCTGCCTATTTTTGGACTGGGTTGTTCGTTTTTTTGTTATTGAGCTGAAAGAGCTGCTTGTAAATTTTGGAGATTAATCCTTTATCAGTTGCTTCATTTGCAAATATTTTCTCCCATTCTGAGGGTTGTCTTTTGGTCTTGTTTATGGTTTCCTTTGCTGTGCAAAAGCTTTGAAGTTTCATTAGGTCCCATTTGTTTATTTTTGTTTTTATTTCCATTTCTCTAGGAGGTGGGTCAAAAGGACCTTGCTGTGATTTATGTCATAGAATGTTCTGCCTATGTTTTCCTCTAAGAGTTTGATGGTGTCTGGTCTTACATTTAGGTCTTTAATCCATTTTGAGCTTATTTTTGTGTATGGTGTTAGGGAGTGTTCTAATTTCATTCTTTTACATGTACCTGTCCAGTTTTCCCAGCACCACTTATTGAAGAGACTGTCCTTTCTCCACTGTATATTCCTGCCTCCTTTATCGAAGATAAGGTGACCATATGTGCATGGGTTTATCTCTGGGCTTTCTATCCTGTTCCATTTATCTATATTTCTGTTTTTGTGCCAGTACCATACTGTCTTGATTTAATACATTTAATACAAAAAAGTCATTCAACTTTTTAACAGTTTTTAGTAATGTTTTGTTTTAAAAATTAAATTTATTTAAAAAGTAGTTATATAAACCAATCAGATATAAGTAAAGCCTTTATTTTCAGGTCTTTTTAATGTCTATCTTCTTTATTAGTTTTACAGTAGTATTGTTATAATTATTGTTTCCTTATTCTTATTAAAATTAGCTGTTTTCAGGATTAATGGTTATAATAAACTTTGCTTTTTATCATTCTGTTTAGGTAAGGTAGAAACATTTTAAAATTAATTTTCAACTTCATATGGACTATTTTATAGTAAAAAACTATTTGTTACCAAATGTTGTTAGGCTAAATGTTCTAAAAGTAATCTTTAGACCTCAAATGAACTTTGTACTCTAAGATTTTTTATTTTAATGATATTTATATAATAAATATTAATTAATTTATTAGTGTGAGGGGGTTCCCCAATGACTCTGGGCCCCAGAAATTTCTCACTCTCAAACTCTCCACACCTAGTATCCAGCAGTTTGACAGAATTTTTTAATTTAATATTTATACCAACTTATGACATCCAGCAGCTTCTGCCCCAGGTAAGCATATCTCAGGAGCTATATCTCTCTGGATGCAACCTGACTGTCCAGATTTCAGCCTGGTTATATGCCCTTCAACCTCAGTTTTCTGACAGCTTAAAGAAAAGTACTTGATTTTCAGTTTGTTAAAGTTTTTCTTGTAGGGATAGAAGTAGTGTTTCCAAACCTTTTACATGTCAGAGCTGAAGCCAGAATCCTTTTTTATATTTTTTATCTGCTTTGCAGGTACATTTTCTTGGTGAATTTTCATCATCTGTAAAATGGTTAAGCTGTTCATTTCCCCCTTTTTCTGATAATATCTTATTAAACATATATTTCTGTTGTTATTCCAAGGTGATGGCATTGAATTTTCTTAGGTACTAGCAGGAAGTTTTTGTGGGAGGTGTTGGGGGGAGAGGCCTGGGTAGTTTTCTAAGCCTCTCAGCTCAGAGGGTCTTTTATTGCTATAGCTATAGCCTATTTCCATAGAGTTTGATGCTTCTGTATAGAGAGGCTGCCTCTGAATCTCAGAATATAATCTGGCTCAGGACGACTTCTAGTGTGACTCCTGGGGCTGCCAAGTCTCACAGGCTGGCTCAGAGGCAGCCATCATCAAGGGACTGTTGCCTGCCCGAGTGATGACTCACTTTTAAAGGAGTGTTTTCTGAAAGCCACTCATTGTGGCTCCCCTGGGCACTTTCTGCAACTTCTTTCTCCACTTACTGAAAAGTTAGAGTTCTGTTACCTCTCAGCACTTCTCATATAAGTTTTGTCACAGAGACCTCCTCTTTTGGAAAGTGAATATTTGCTGAATAGTCTATGAGACTGCAGATATTATGAAGTCATAGTATTTGGCAGTGCGATATTGGTGCAAAGATAGACAAATATACAAATGGAAAAAGTATTCTAGAAGTAGTCACACCTAAATAATTTACTGATTTACAGTGAAGGAATTACTGCAATTCAATGGGGGATATGAAGGTATTTTCAATAAATTGTACTGAATATATATATATATATATATATATATATATATATATATATATATATGGAAAAAAAAGAATCTTGACTCATATCATGCCACACACAAAATTTTATTCAAAATGACAATAGCTCAAAGATCCAATTGTGACTGGTAAAGCTATGAAATTTTCAGAATAAAATATATAAGAAAATATTATTCACCTTGGGATAGACAAATGTTTAACAAGACACACGAAACAAAAAAGAAAAGATTTGGGGCTTCCCTGGTGGTGCAGTGGTTGGGAGTCTGCCTGCCGGTGCTGGGGACACAGGTTCGTGCCCCGGTCCAGGAGGATCCCACGTGCCGCGGAGCAGCTGGGCCCGTGAGCCATGGCCGCTGAGCCTGCGTGTCCGGAGCCTGTGCTCCGCAAGGGGAGAGGCCACAACAGTGAGAGGCCCACATATAGCAAAAAAAAAAAAAAAAGAAGATTTATATTTTTGATATTGAAATTAAAAATTTTGTACATAAAATGAAACCATTAGAAGAGTGAAAAGACACCCTATGCAGTGGGAGAAGATGTGAAAGCATATGAAAAGATCATCAACTTCATCAGCCATTAGGGAAATGAAAATGAAAACCAGAGTGAGATATCACTATACAACTGAATTTGCTTCAGTTAAACAGATGGAAAACACTAAGTGTTGATTTTTATATAGGGCACCTAGAATTCTCCTATACTGTTGATGGGAGCATAAATCAGTACAGTCACTTCGTAAGACTGACAGTGTTTACTATAACTGATATACTCATTCCTATGATGCTGAAATTTCACTCCTAGGTTTATACCCAACAGAAAAAAAGTGTATGTTTCAATGTACTTATTTCATGTACTTACTCACATACATGAATTTTCTTAGCAGCACTTTTTGTAAAAGCCAAAAAATGGGAACCACCCAAATGTCTGTCAACCATAGAATGGAAAATAAATTGTTGTAAGGAATGGATAAATTGTAGAATTCTATACAGCAATGAGACTGAACCATCTACAACAATGAAAAGGAGCTAGATAGCAAAGTTGTACTATATGGTTTATTTATATAGATATAAAACCAGGCAAAACTAATCTGTGCTATTTTAAATCGGGTAGTGGTTATCCTGAGATGAAGTGGGTTAGGTCAGTGATAGGAAGGGAGTATAAGGGTGGCCTCTGGGATGTGTGTAGTATTGTTTCTTGATCCATTTGTTGTTTACATGGCTTTGTTTAGTTTGTAAAAATTCACTGAGTTTATGCTCACAATTTGTATACTTTACTGTATTTTTTATTATTCCATAAAAACTTCAAAAACCAAAACCCAAACCAAAACTCTTTGTGGTAATCTACCCAAAATCTATATGATTTGAAGCAGGAGGGCTTTTCAACCTACTACTTCTGCTGTATTACCAAAAGCTGTAGCACCCCTTGGGCCCGTCTCTCTATGCTTGCTTATTCCAGCTCTTTCAGAAAAAAAACAGAACGAACTAATGGTTTCTAAACTTGGCTGTATATCAGAAGAAAACTTGGGAATTTTTAATAAGGTATAGATTTACACTCTTCCAGGTTAATTTTATCCACAGACAGGTTTGGGACCTAACGTTAAACTACTCAAAAGACTCCCAGAGGGATTCATCAGGCATGCTGTTAATTTATAATTACATGGGTACAAGTCAGTTTGACCAAATTCTGACCCTGGTTATTTCATGCCTTTTGTACTGATTGGACTCATGGGATCCATATTAAAAAGATAAAACTTGTTAGATAGCACCATCCTAATAACTCAGAACCTTCTTTTAGAAAACTTTCAAATTGTAATCAAATTACAGACGTTCTTACATCTGTAATCGGTGGATGAAACCCATCTCATGTGGTTGTTATAAGGAATAAATGGAGAATACAGTAAAGCACTTAGCATAGTGGTATCTGGCGCATACATTTTTTGAACGAGTTTCCAGGATCTCTATGAGAGTCAAATTGGCATTTCTCAGTCAATTTGGAATTCTGCTTTTTCAGAATAGTGCTGTATTTTTTGGAATACGAAGCAAATACAACTACCCACTAACATCAGGTGCATTTTTGAGGTGTTTATTCCAGCCATGGTAATGAATTTGTACTCATCAGCAATGATTTCTTCAAGTTCCTAATCTGGATTATCACCATCCTTTTGTAAAATGCCTGGCCGGTGTTAGGGAGGAATCCAGAGCCTGTGTCATGAGCAAAACAGGCCTATTCAAGTGTAAAATTAAATCTCCTATCCACTCTTTCCTAGCATCATGATTTAACCAATGAGCCAACCAGCTACAGGGAACTGAACAACAACCACATAATTGGTATGAAATGTTCCACTGATTCAGAAGACCAATTTGGTCACATCTCCTTAATTTTTTCAATTAATCACTTCAGTACCCAACTTCCTTCTTTATCAGGAAATCTAGAATCTCCCTCTTGGGGTTTCCCCTACCCTTAATTTGCCCAAAAACTTCAGAATCTCACACAACCCCAAAGCAGTTCACATTTTTACACCAACAAGAAAGAACCCTGGGGTTTTCCAGTCTACTGCCATGAAATCTATTACCACGTGGTGTGACTTTTGCATTTAGTCTTGCTCTGTCATGCAATTAGTATGGAATCACTGATGTTATGAAGCCTAGATGATCCAAATTCCTGTGGAGACTACGATGGTTCTTTGAGGATAGATAATCCCTTGGTGCTAAGCTTGGCTAAGAGTGCCCCAAAGCTCTCCACATTATGGGATCTTTAGTGTCCACATATTTCAGCTCTCTTATAAGTTACTTCCATGTTTCCTCATCGTCCCAGAAGTGGTAAGACAGGATCAGCTATGTATTGCTGTTACTTCACAGATCCAAAACCACTGTCTTCTTTTTCTACATAGGAATCAACTATCTAACTGCATAATGTCTGCTGTTGTTTCTTTTCCCCAGATTGTGGTACTAATCCCTCAGCTTTCCAAAGAAGACTAATTTCCATGACTTTAGGGCTTCATCTCTATTCTTCTTGTATTCAGACTCCAACAGCCATGGTACCCAAGCAGGGAAATATCCCGCTGCCTCACTGTATTTTATATTCTAAAGCTTGCCTTCTATATGCCCATTTCCTGCTCCCAAACCTAACTCTTCTCAAAATGATAGACAGTGGAAATATTCTCTACCTTCCAGGCAAACAGTATTATCCACTTGGAAGATTATGTCTTCAGTGCATGATACACACAGAATATTATTCTCCATTAGCAGTACATTTGTAGCTGGGATTTTGGCTTAAATGCGAGAGTATTAACATTACAGTTAAGTTGGGCATTGCACGGTGCAGATTGGTATCACTGGTATTGCCTTTGGAGTTATGCTGGTATTAACTTTTCAGAAGTGTAAATTCTTGGACCCCACTCCAGATCTACTGAGTTAGAAACTTCGGGGCTGAATTCCAGCAATTTATTTCAACCAGTCCTCTAGGAGATTGTGATTAAAGACAGAGTTTGGGAACCACTGATCTACACAGAAACATACTTTATAATTGTTTCTCCTGTAGGAGGTAAAGATCTGACTTCTGTGTTCTTGGTGATGTTTTCTGAGTGTCAGCTGTTCTTCAAACATGAATATACATATGTCTTTTCTAGGATAAGCAACTGGATGTAGAAAACAGTGTAGTATAAACAGGTTTTTCTTGGAGCTTTTTAAAAAATCTGTGTCTGTTAGTAGTTCTGAGTTGGGGGCTCAGTGTCCTATCTGGGATATATGAAGAGGCACTAAGGAAACCCAGGGGACTCACTGTCATGTTGTTGCTTAGGTCCTAAGGTGCCTAGAATCTGCTGCCTTCTTTCCGGCTTTCAGCATCTTCCTCTTCTTGCTTGTTGTGTTATGTCCATGGTGTTTTCTTTGTAAGTCAGTAGAACTAGGCAGTGTCCATGGTTTTTTCCTTGCAAGAGGATAAAAGTATGTGGGATGGAGCTACCACAAGTTGGCAGAACGAGTTCTGTGAAGCTCTTTATAGCCAAATCACCATAAACTTGTGGTAGTGTTTTATGTCTTTTCCAATCTTTGATGTATTTTTATTAAGGAAAAATGTGGGATTAGAAATGAATATTTTGATCTATGTTGGGATTATTTGAATTCAGATGCAGTATATGGTGTTACTGAGCAATGGGAACAATAATTTCTCAGACACTTTGATACTTCTAGCCCATGGTCTATTGTGAAAGAATGCATTGCCCCTGAGAAAATGTATTATGAGAACAGAACAAGAGAGCACCAGGAAGAAATAGTGACAGTAGCAGCATTTTATTTCTTCTAGGTGACAAACTAGTGGCAAGGCTACACAACTTATGCACCTACCTATCTAATTTAGAAATAAGATTTTAAGATTTAGAAAATACTGGGAAGTACGTTCTGCAATGCAGTGTGCTTTTGTCACTTTCATCATTCTCAGGAATGAGAAAGAATCCAATAAGCACTTTTACACTTTCAGGTCTTGGTCTTTACCTTAGCTGCATAGTTGTCATGAATCAGATCAGGCATAGATTTAGATCAGTGCTAAAAAGGAACATGTATCAGAGCTCAGAGTGTTATAGTTTAATGATCAGTTACTTAGATTCATAGGGGAAACATTTTCATTACATTTTTCCAGAAAATTATTTGATAATGTAAATATATATTCTTTTTTATAGTAGCAGTATACAAGCCTTCTGCTCACATCACTCACCAACCACTTTTCTTATTTGTTTATTAAATACTCATTTATCCTTTCTTTTAATTATATGATTTAAATTAACCAAGTTGGTTGTGGGTTTATAGTGTAGATTCTGTTATAAATAATGTACTTGATACTAATTTTTATTATAACAACTTGCATAAATTCTGCACTTTGTAGTGGTTAACTACCTTCTTGTCCTTTTGTATAATGTAGTGCATGCTTTAAAAAACAGATCTTCTTACTTAAGAATTTAGTTCCCTTCATTTATATATTTCTTTAAAAATGTTTATTAAATTCCTGCTGCATGGTAACCATTTACCAGATACCATAAAGCAAAGATGAATAAAAAACAATCCTTCCCTTCAAGGAATCCTAGTGGAAAAATGCACGAATATAATGAAATATGATTTTTAAAATGAAGGAATATGCAAAATATCAGGTAACTACAAATATTAGACTGTCTCATTTTGACTGAGGGACTAGGAAAGCCTCCCCAAAGGAGGTGCTGCTTTTAGCTGACTCTTGAATTAGAAGTAGGAGTTTATCGGGATGTGTGTGCCAGCAAGAAGGAGCAAAGGGGTGAGATATTTCGGGATATTAGTAGAGATGGGGCATAGTTTTGTGTAATTTAATTTTAAATGAAGAACTAAATAATCTTCAGTATATTAACAACATCACACCAATAATAATAACTAAAATATGATGAATGTTTGACTTAAAACCTGAAACTTTAAAAAACATACATTGTCCTTGATTTGTTTTTGATAATTTTTTTTGGTAAACCATTGAAGAGGTCAACCTCCAAGCTTTGGGTTTGACAACTAATATGTCACAAACTGAGTGTGTTGACGGCATTCTAAATGTCATTTTTTGCCTCTAAAAAGTCCTACAGGGGAGTCAGGCTCCACTAGACAGACTTCAGAGTTAAAAGCAGCCAACCAAATGAAATACTTTCAAAGTCAAGTACTTTGGTAGAGTCTAAATAGATGGGTAATTGTAAGCTAAAGATTGTAATACCTACAGTTCCACCTGGTTCCTTACATTTGACTCTTTGAGCTGTTATGGATCTAAAATATTGTGCTAAGTCAGACTTTATAACCCAAAAGGGAATTCTTTGAGAATGGAAGATGCTAGAGAAAGAAATTTTACCTTAGACCTCTGGTGGGGTTGGATTTTGTTAGAATGCCATTTTTCATAACGTTTTTCAAGGGTTTTTAATGTCATTCTATCTAATATTTAATTGTAATTTTCTGCAAAGACTTTAAGGTTGCTGATTTTTAAAAATATGAGTTTAACACAATAGTTATGTTGCATTCTGGCATCTTGACCTTTTAAAAACATGTCATTTCATTATGTTTCAGATATGTAAGTGCTGTGCTCTTTTATAGCTTTTGCCCAGAGGAGAACTCATAATGAAGACAAGAGCCAGGTAGAGCTCATACCCTCTGAATCTCTGACATCCTCATTTTTAGGTAAACTATATCTGTCAACAGAGGGGAGGCTTTCTAGTTCCTGGAACTTTATCAAATTATGCATGCTGTTGAATAGAGTCGAGGCAAAAATAAACCACTTAGGATACAGGAAAAGAGAAATCAGATCTGGTTCAAGTTTCATCCCTTTCCTATAACTTCCTGAAATGTCTCTTGACAGATGCACTTCACACCAATCTCCTCCATCTTTGACCCACCTCAGGCCTGTATTATCTGTGTGATATATTTTGGCACTTAATCGTACACTCACTGTCTTGTAACATAAATGTGTATATCTTGTGTCTCTAATTAGGCCATATGCTTTTAGTGGGAAAGGACTCTGCCTCTACTTCTTGGTATTCTCTTTGACCCTTAATATAATTTTCAGCATATAATATATATTCCATACATTTTTATTTGATAAAGCTTAGTTGAGTTAGCTTATCATCTTTAAGAATGTATGAGAGCAGAAGAACCATGAAAGTATCACTAACCAGGGAATGCTGATAAGTTGTCATGCTAGTGAACCAACTGGATTCCCTGTCTAACCCCTACCACTCCTTACTCCCCCTTCTCGGTAGAGCAGCACACTGCACTTTATTTCTTTACTTACCTTACTGTGTAACTCAGGGACACACTCTGAGGTAGAAGGAGTGTCTTATTTTCCTTCAGGCAGCTCAAAAGTGGTGAAAAGTATTTTATATAACAACTGTTCAGGTTGTATGAGGCAAATAAAACATTGCTGGTAATAATGAAAATTATGGCCAAAATGTCAAAAGTATAAAGTGTACTTATAAGTCCTAGGGCAGAAAAGAAGACAGGCTTAAATTGGAAATGGGAGTAAAGAGGATTGGTCTGTGGTTAGACAGGGAAAATGGGGAAGATGTAGGGGAGGAGGTCTGGATGGAGTATTTAGACTTGACAATGGGAAAATCCAGGTTAAATCTGGCATAAGTTCATCGACTTGCAGAGCTCAGGGGAAAACATCTCAAGTAGCTAGAGCTGTTTTAACTCTTTGAATATTCCCTCTAAGGAAGCAGACCCAGAGAACACTAAACACAGGTGGGCATGACTAGCTTTATTTATTTATTTATTTTTATTGTTATTATTTTTAATAGATCTTTATTGGGATATAATTGCTTCACAATACTGTGTTAGTTTCTGTTGTACACCAAAGTGAATCAGCCATATGCCTACATATGTCCCCATATCCCCTCCTTCTTGAGCCCCCCTCCCACCCTCCCTATCCCACCCCTCTAGGGCATCGCAAAGCACCGAGCTGATCTCCCTGTGCTATGCTGCTACTTCCCACTAGCTAACTGTTTTACATTCGGTAGTATATATATGTCGATGCTACTTTCACTTTGCCCCAGCTTCCCCCTCTCACCCTGTGTCCTCAAGTCCATTCTCTACATCTGCATCTTTATTCCTGTCCTGCCACTAGGTTCATCAGAACCATCCCTCCCTTTAGATTCCATATATATGTGTTAGCATATGGTATTTGTTTTTCTCTTTCTGACTTACTTCACTCTGTATGACAGACTCTAGGTCCATCCATTTCACTACAAATACCTCAATTTCATTTTTTATGGGTGAGTAATATTCCATTGTATATATGTGCCACATTTTTATCTATTCGTCTGTCGACAGACATTTAGGTTGGTTCCATGTCCTGGCTATTGTAAATAGAGCTGCAATGAACATTATGGTACATGTCTATTTTTGAATTATGGTTTTCTCAGGGTATATGCCCAGTAGTGAGATTGCTGGGTCATATGGTAGTTCTAGTTTTAGTTTTTTAAGGAACCTCCATACTGTCGTCCATAGTGGTTGTATCAATTTGCATTCCCACCAACACTGCAGGAGGGTTCCCTTTTCACCACACCTTTAAATTCCAAATGGATTAAAGACCTAAATGTAAGACCAGACACTATAAAACTCTTAGAGGAAAACAGAGGAAAAACACTCTTTTACATAAACCACAGCAAGATCTTTTTTGACCCACCTCCTAGAGTAATGGAAATAAAAACAAAAATAAACAAATGGGACTTCCTTAACTTAAAAGCTTTTGCACAGCAAAGGAAACCATAAACAAGACAAAAAGAAAACCCTCAGAATGGGAGAAAATATTTGCAAATGAAATAACTGACAAAGGATTAATCTCTAAAATATACAAACAACTCTTGGAGCTCAATATCAAAAAAACAAACAATCCAATTAAAAAATGGGCAGAAGACCTAAATAGACATTTCACCAAGGAAGACATACACATGGCCAAGAGGCACATTAAAAGACATTCAACATCACTAATTATTAGAGAAATGCAAATCAAAACTACAATGAGGTATCTCCTCACGCCAGTCAAAATGGCCATTATGAAAAAATCTAGAGGCATGACTAGATTTACATCTCTGCATGTTGGTAGCTGAGGCTAACTGTTATAACAGATAGATCCCAATGTGTACAGTGTCAAACCAAAAGAGATTTATTTCTTGCTAAGAGCACTGGGTGTTTGCCTAGGTTGGCATGGTGGCCTTCTTGCATGTAGCTCTCCATGGACTTGGTTGATGGAGGCTTTGCCATCTTTAATATGTAGCTTCCATGGTCTCTGCAGGGGTGGGAGGGTCATCTCTATTTCAACTAGCCATAAAAGGGAAAAAGGCAGTGAGGAACATATGTGGATGTTTTTAGGGGCCAGGTCTTGAAGTGGCAAATATTTCCATTGGTATTTATTCCAGTGTCTAGAACTCAGTAATATGGTTATACCTAACTAGTCGGCGTTTAAGGAGCTAGAGAATTCATGCAAGGTGATGGGGAGGGGTACCTCCTTTGGGAAAGAAAAGATGAGGACCCTGGAAACTTCCCAGTTTTTCTCTGCTTGGCATACCTGTAACACTGTGTGTGTTGGTGTGTGTGTGTGTAATTATGTCAGGTACAACTATATGTAGATGCATCTTATGAATGTCTCTGGGCCTGAGACACATGAACTATGCCAAAGTGCTTTTTCATGATTTAAAAGGACTGTTGTTTATTTGACTTAGTCAATTTTCTTTACTATTAAAAATAACCTTTGTGTCCAGAGTTTCATTAACTGAGGTATCTTTTTATTTATTTATTTATTTATTTATTTATTTGGTTGCACCGGGTCTTAGTTGCGGCACGCATGTGGGATCTAGTTCCCCAGCCAGGGATCGAACCCAGGCCCCCTGCATTGGGAGCATGGAGTCTTAACCACTGTGCCACCAGGGAAGTCCCATAACTGAGGTATCTTTGTATGTGGCAGCATCTTATTAGCACAGCATACAGTTGGTGCCTTTGATAATATTTTTATTTTTTTAAATTAGAAAATGCTCATTAAAATGTATCCAAGGTGAGATTTTTGGTATTTCAGTGAAGAGTTATATAGAACATGAATAATTTAGTGCTGAACTAATTTTGCATTACATGATCTATAAAATATAAAAGGCTTCTAGTGCTTTTCTGAAACTTTAATGGATTTCTACATTTCAATAATTTTTTACTTTGTTGTATGCAAGCACAATTACCAAAAATTACTCCACTGGAATAGCTGTAGGCAATAGCATTAACATAATCTGCTAACGAATTAGTCTATAATGTTCTGAGGTGCCCTTTCTTTGTTTAAATGCTTTCCTAACCTTATAAGGGAATCACTAAAATGATTTTGACCTAAGTCCATTACAAATGTTTGTATAACTTCATTTGGCAACAATTTATAAAATATCAAAAATTCGATAGGAACTGTTTTAACAATGGAGAAATGAAACTATAAGCCACATTGTAGGTGCTAAAAAATATTTGTTGACAAATGAATGGAAAGATACAAAGATTCTATCACCTCTCTTTTGACCTAACATCACTTATTACCTGAATAATTGATCACTTATTCAATCACCTGAATATCAAGGCTTTGTTCCTGATTAGTACAGGCACAACTGTCAAACTTGTGGAGCAGTAATCCCATTAAAGGCTGTGCAGAGACTGGCTTAATTGCTAACAGTCAGTTCTGAAGATGAAGATGTCCTTAAATCAATACAAAAAATAAATTAATTGAGCATTTACTTTGTATGAGCCAATTCAATTAAATAATTCATTTTGATTCAATCAAGTAAGCACATATTGATTGCTCTCCATGGAAAGGCACTAACACTGGTTTGGGGAATATTTATATAGAATTGAATGAAGAAATACATCTATAATTTAGCGAGCTTTTGGTCCTGTAAAATATCATGATTGTGAAAACTCATCAGTCTGATTGATATGTGTCATCTCTGGAGGGAAGCTCCTTGATTGGCACCTGAAACCGCTAGTTTTAATGATTCCTGTGGCCTGGAAATGACCTGTCAAGACATAATGGCTGTTTTATGTTTCCTATTCTAGTCATTCATGATTTAAAAACATGATCATACTCAGTTAGAGGTGCATGTTTTGTCAGATACACACATGCACACACTCCTTTTAGCCCCTGTTTAGCATGTACCTTGAACTCTCCCTTCTGAACTGGCTTTGGTAGTTGAGAAGGGAGGTTGGAATAACTGAGATTCAGAAGAACAATGGATATTGAGATCCCAGGATCCCAACATCTTGGGATCCCAGGTTCCATTAGGAAAAGAGTCAGGATGTCTGCATACAATTGAAAGTGTATGTTGGGAGGGATGACAATAAAGAGAAGTCTCTTGGTGTATAACTTCCTTTTTTCCAGCCTTCCAGTCTTTGCAGAGCCATCTTTCCCAGTGCTCTTGGGCTGATCTTTTGCCCATGCAGAAGTCCCGCACAGTTAGGTACTCTCTAGCAAACGCTTCAACACTTCAGAACTTACTCTTCCTATCAGGTATTTCAGAAAATGACTACCTCTGCTCAACCTGCAGGATATACTAGAGGTCTGTTACTCGCAGGCTCAGTTCCACTTAATTTCAAAACCATTGAGAACAAAATGTTATAGAATATCATGGACTTTTTTCCCCATCAGACTGTGGTCTGGAATATCCAAAAAATGCCTAGTGAAACTGGAGGGAGGGAGGGAAGCCTAGCAACTGATGAGCTTGGATCTACAATCTCCATTTCCACTCATATGATGGACACACTGCCAAAGCCATGGCAACTAGTTTCTAGTCTGGGTCCTAATGGGTCTTGAGCCTGTCCGTAGAACTCAGTATGTAGGAATAGAGCCCCAACTCCTTTCCTCTCACAGTAAGCCTCTCCCTGAATTGAGCTGGGTTTCTGGTCCCCACCTGACTTGACCACTTCTGTTATTGAGAAGTCTATGTCCCCATATGATGCCCAAAACATTATTCTACCATTTGTGTATCAATATCCAGCTTAGTCTTTTCTTGTACTATCTGGGACTTTATAATTTGTACTAGGGTACTCTCTGCCCAGTGATTTCATCCTTAGCCTCAATCTTACACCAGTCTCTGCTTTTTCTTATCTCCCTGACAGGATACTCCAGCATGCCATGTGCCCAGGGTTGCTTCATCTCTGATGGTTTACAAGATCTACCTTTCCTTCAACACACACCCTTACCCAGTTCTTGAGGGTAGATATAAGGCAAAGGCTTTAGGAAAAAGTAGTTTGTTGACATGCTGAACACGTAGGAGAACCAAGGGTAAGTCATCTATTCTCAGAGTCCTATTGGCTTTTTAAAATATACTTTAGAGGTTTAGATTATGTAGTTTTGAACATATTAGCAAATCTAAATCTGCTTCCTGAGAAGAGCTTTGTCTTACTTGTTGACCTTTTGACTCATGTAGCTTGTTTCCTTGCAGGGATAGAATGCCTTTTCTTTGGGCAAGAAGTCAAGTTAGATTCTTCACTTCTTTTTTAATTAAAAGACTTTATATTTTAGAGCAATTTTAGACTTACAGAAAAATTGATCTGAAATTACAGAGAGTTACCACATACTCTCTCCTTCCCCAGTTTCTCCTATTATTAACATCCTGCATTAGTGTGGTACATTTGTTACAATTGATGACTATTATTGATATGTACGGTGTTATTAACATAGTTTAATAACACAGTATTAAACTATGTTAATAGTTTGTAAACTAAAGTCCATAGTTTACAATAGGGTTCACGCTTTGTGTTATACAGCTAGATAGATTTTGACAAATGCATAATGTAGTGTATCTAACATTACAGTATCATACAGAATAGTTTCACTGCCCTGAAAATCTCCTGTGCTCCACCTATTCATCCCTCCTGCCCTTCCCCCAAGCCCCTGGGCACCACTGATCTTTAAACTGTCTCCATAGATCTGCATTTTCCAGTATGTCATAAAGTTGGGATAATTCAGTATGTAGCCTCTAAAGATTGTCATCTTTCACTTAGTGATATGCATTTAATGATCTAATTAATGTCTTTTTGTGATTTGATAGCTCATTTCTTTTTATTGCTGAATAATATTCCGTTGTATTAATGTATACAGTTTATCCGTTTACTTACTGAAGGACATCTTGCTTTCTTCCAAGTTTTGGCTGTTATAAATAGAGTTGCTGTAAACATCTGGGTGTAGGTTTTTGTGTAGATATGTTTTCAACTCATTTGAGTAAATACCAAGGAGAGTGATTGCAATATCATATGGTAAGAGTATGTTTAGTTTTGTAAGAAACTGCTCAACTGTCTTCCAAATGGGCTGTATCATTTTATACTCACAAGCAATAAACGAGAGTTCCTGGTGCTCCGCAGCCTCACCAGAATTTGATGTTGTCAGTATTTTGGATTTTAACCAAATCCAAATGTGGATTGGCATTCATGTTGTAGTTTTAATTTGCATTTCCCTAATGACTTATGATATTGAACATCTTTTCATATGCTTGTTGGCCATTGGTACGTATTCTTTGGTGAGATGTCTGTTCATATCTTTTGTCCATTTCTTAGATTAGGTTCTTTGTTTCCATATGGTTGAATTTTAAGAGTTCTTTTCATATTTTAGGATCCTTTATCAAATATGTATCTTACAATATTTTTCTCCCAGTCTGTTACTTGTCTTTTAATTCTTTTAACAGTGCCTTTCACAGAGTAGAAGTTTTTTTTTAGTTCCTGTTTTGTTGAGATATTGAGATATAATTGATATACAGCACTGTATAAGTTTAGGGTGTACAGCAAAATGATTTGACTTACACTATCCTGAAGCTATTACTACAATAACTTTAGTGACCATCATTCATATAGATATCAAATTAAAAAAATAGAAAAAAGTTTTTTTCCTTGTGATGTGAACTTTTAGGATTTACTCTCTTAGCAAATTTCACATGTAATTGAAATATAATCAATTATCTTTATCATGTTGTACATTAGATCCCTAGTACTTATTTATCTTATAACTGGAAGTTTTTTTCTTTTGACCACCTTCATCCAATTTCCCCTACCCCCACCCTCTGCCTCTGGTAACCACAGATCTGATCTCCTTTTCTATGAGTTCTTTGTTTATTTGTTTGTTTTTGAAGTATAACTGACTTACAACACTATGTTGGCTCCTGGCACACAACATAGTGATTCAATATTTCTATACATTTCAAAATAATCACTGTGTTAAGTCTAGTTACCATCTGTCACCGTACAAATATATTATATTATTATTGACTATAGTCCCTACATTGTACCTTGACACATTTATTTTGTAATCAAAAGTTTGTACCTCTTAATCTCCCTTAGATATTTCTCTCCTCCCCTCACCCTCTCCCCTCTGACAACCACCGTTTGTTCTCTGTATCTATGATTCTATTTTGTTATATTTGTCCATTTGGTGTTTTTTTAGATTCCACATATAAGTGAAATCATATAATATTTGTCTTTGCCTTACTTATTTCACTCAGCACAATACCCTCTAGGTCCATCCATGTTTTTGCAAATGGTAATAATTATCTTTTTATGGCTGAGTAATATTAATATTCTCTCTCTATACATAGAATACATATAGTAATATTTTATATATATATATAATATTGAATTGCTGGGTTATATGGTAGATCTATTTTTAATTTTTTGAGGTACCTCTGTACTGTTTTCCATAGTGGCTGCACCAATTTACATTCCCACCAACAGTGCATGAGTGTTCCCTTTTCTCCACATCCTTGTCAACACTTGTAATTTGTTGTCTTTTTGTTAATGGCCATTCTGATAGGTATGAGGTGATATCTCACTGTGGTTTTGATTTGCATTTTCCTGATGATTAGTGTTGCTGAGCATCTTTCATGTGCCTGTTGGCCATTGTATGTCTTCTTTGGAAAAACGTCTATTATGGTCCTCTGACCATTTTTTAATCATGTTGTTTCTTTGTTTGGTGTTGAATTGTATACGTTCTTTGTATATTTTGAATATTAACCCCTTATTGGGTATATTATTTGCAAATATCTTCTCTATTCAGTAGGTGGTCTTTTCATTTTGTTGATAGTTTCCTTCACTGTGCAAAAGGTTTTTAACTTGATTTAGTTCCATTTGTTTATTTTTGCTTTTGTTTCCCTTGCCTGAGGAGACATATCCAAACAAATATTACTAAGAACAATGTTAGAGAGTGTACTGCCTGTTTCCTTTTAAAACTTTTATGGTTTCAGGTCTTATATTTAAGAGTTTAATCCATTTTGAATTTATTTTTGTGCATGGTATGAGAGAGTAGTCCAGTTTGATTCTTTGCATGTAGCTGTCCAATTTTCTTGATATCACTTATTGGAGAGGCTGTCTTTTCCCCATTGTATATTCTTGCCTCCTTTGTTGTAGATTAATTGCCCATATAAGTATGACTTTATTTCAGGGTTTTCTATTCTGTTCCATTGACCTATGTGCATATTTTTGTACTGGTTCTGATTAATGTAGCTTTGTAGTATAGTCTGAAGTCAGGGAGCCTGATTCTTCCAATTTTGTTTTTCTTTCTCAAGATTGCTTTGGCTATTCAGGGTCTTTCGTGTTTCCATGCAAACTTCAGAATTATTTGTTCTAGTTCTGTGAAAAATGCCATTGTTATTTTGAGAAGAGTTGAATTGTGTCTGTAGATTACCTTGGGTAATATGGTAATTTTAACAATATTAATTCTTCCAACCTAAAAGCATGGTATATCTTTTCATTTGCTTGCGCCATCTTCAATTTTTTTTTGTCATAAAGTTTTCTGAGTATAGATCTTTGCCGTCCTTAGTTAGATTTGTTTCTAAGTATTTTATTCTTTTTGCTGCAATTATAAATGTGATTGTTTTCTTAATTTCTCTTTCTGATTGTTTGTTCTTAGTGTATAGAAACACAAAGAATTTCTATATATTAACTTTGTATCCTGCAACTTTACAAAATTCATTGATGAGTTCTAGTAGTTTTTTGGTGGTGTCTTTAGGATTTTCTATGTACAGTACCATGTCATCTGCAAAAAGTGACAGTTTTACTTCTTCCTTTCTAATTTGGATACTTTTTATTTCTTTTTCTTGTGTGATTTCTGCATCTAGGATTTCCAATACTATGTTGGATAAAAGTGGAGAGAGTGGGCATCCTTGTCTTGTTCCTGATCTTAGAGGAAATAATGTCAACTTTTTACCATTGAGTATGATGTTAGCTGTGGGCTTGTCATACATGGCCTTTATTATGTTAGGTACGTTCCCTCTGTACCCAATTTTTCGAGAGTTTTTATCATGAATGGATGTCGAATTTTGTCAAAATCTTTTTCTGCATCTATTGCAATGATTGTATGGTTTTTATTCTTCAGTTTGTTAATATGGTGTATCATATTGATTGATTTGTGAATGTTGAAAAATCCTTGCATCCCTGGGATAAACTCCACTTGATCATGGTGTATGATCCTTTTAATGTACTGTTGGAATTGATTTGCTAATATGTTGTTTAGGATTTTTGCATCTATGTTCATCAGCGATATTGGCCTGAAATTTTCTTTTTTTATGATGTCTTTGTCTGATTTTAGTATCAGGGTGATGCTGGCCTCATAGAATGAGTTCAGAAGTATTTCTTCCTCTGCAATTTTTTGGGATAGTTTGAGAAGGATAAGTTTTAACTCTTCTTTAAATGTTTGGTAGGATTCACCTTTGAAGTCATCTGGTCCTGGACTTTTGCTGCTTGGGAGTTTTAAAATTATTGATTTAATTTCATTACTGGTAATTGGTCTGTCCATATTTTCTATTAATTCCTGATTCAGTCTTGGGAGATTGTTCATTTCTAGGAATGAGTCCACTTCTTCTAGGTTGTTCATTTTATTAGTGTATAATTATTCATAGTGATATTTTCTGACCCTTTGTATATCTGTGCTGTTAGTTGTTACTTTTCCTTTTTCATTTCTGATTTTATTCATAAGAATCCTCTCTCTTGATGAGTCTGGCTAATGGTTTATTGACTTTATCTTTTCAAAGAACCAGCTTTAGTTTCATTGATCATTTCTATTTTTTAGGTGTAAGGTTAGTTTGTTTATTTAAGATTTTTCTTTTTTACTCAGGTATGCTTGTATCGCTTTAAACTTCCCTCTTAAAACAGATTTTGCAGTGTCCCATAGATGTAGTTTTTTTTTTCTTTTTAACATCTTTATCGGAGTATAATTGCTTTACAATGGTGTGTTGGTTTATGCTTTATAACAAAGTGAATCAGGTATACATATACATATATCCCCATATCTCCTCCCTCTTGCATCTCCCTCCCACCCTCTTATCCCACCCATTTAGGTGGACACAAAGCACTGAGCTGATCTCCCTGTGCAATGTGGCTGCTTCCCACTAGCTTTCTATTTTACATTTGTTAGTGTATATATGTCCATGCCACTCTCTCACTTTGTCCCAGCTTCCCCTTGCCCCTCCCCATGTCCTCAAGTCCATTCTCTACGTCTATGTCTTTATTCCTGTCCTGCCCCAATGTTCATCAGAACCATTTTTTTTTAAGATTCTGTATATATTTGTTAGCATATGATATTTGTTTTTCTCTTTCTGACTTACTTCGCTCTGTACGATGGACTCTAGGTCCATCCACCTCACTACAAATAACTCAATTTCATTTTTTTTAAGGCTGAGTAATATTCCATTGTATATATGCACCACATTTTCTTCATCCATTCATCTGTTGATGGACACTTACATTGCTTCCATGACCTGGCTATTGTAAATAGAGCTGCAATGGACATTGTGGTACATGACTCTTTTTGAATTATGGTTTTCTCAGGGTATATGCCCAGTAGTGGGATTGCTGGGTCATATGGTAGTTCTATTTTTAGTTTTTTAAGGAACCTCCATACTGTTGTCCATAGTGGCTGTATCAATTTACATTCCCACCAACAGTGCAAGAGTGTTCCCTTTTCTCCACACCCTCTCCAGCATTTATTCTTTGTAGACTTTTTCATGATGGCCATTCTGAGTGGTGTCACATGGTACCTCATTGTAATTTGATTTGCATTTCTCTAATGATTAGTGATGTTGAGCATCTTTTCATGTGTTTGTTGGCAATCAGTATATCTTCTTTGGAGAAATGTCTATTTAGGTCTTCTGCCCATTTTTGGATTGGGTTGTTTGTTTTTTTGTTGTTGTTGTTGTTTTGTATTCCTTTTATTTCTTTTTATTCTCTGTTTGCCATGACTAGGACTTCCAAAACTATGTTGAATAATAGTGGCCAGAGTGGACATCCTTGTCTTGTTCCTGATCTTAGTGGAAATGCTTTCAGTTTTTAACCATTGAGAATAATATTTGCTGCGGGTTTGTCGTATATGGCCTTTATTATATTGAGGTAGGTTCCCTCTCTGCCCACTTTCTAGAGAGTTTTTGTCATAAATCGGTGTTGAATTTTGTCAAAAGCTTTTTCTGCATCTATTGAGATGATGATATGGTTTTTATTCTTCAATTTGTTAATATGGTGTATCACATTGATTGATTTGCGTATATTGAAGAATCCTTACATCCTTGGGATAAATTCCACTTGATCTTGGTGTATGATCCTTTTAATGTGTTGTTGGATTCTGTTTGCTAGTATTTTGTTGAGGATTTTTGCATCTATATTCATCAGTGATATTGGTCTGTAGTGTTTTTTTTTGGTAGTATCTTTGTCTGGTTTGGTATCCGGGTGATGGTGGCCTCATAGAATGAGTTTGGGAGTGTTCCTTCCTCTGCAAATTTTTGGAAGAGTTTGAGAAGGATGGGTGTTATCTCTTCTCTATATGTTGATAAAATTCACCTGTGAAGGAATCTGGTCCTGGACTTTTGTTTATTGGAAGATTTTAAATCACAGTTTCAATTTCATTACTTGTGATTGGTCTGTTCATATTTTCTATTTCTTCCTGGTTCAGTCTTGGAAGTTTATACCTTTTTAAGAATTTGTCCATTTCTTCCAGGTTGTTCATTTTATTGGCATATAGTTGCTTGTAGTAATCTCTCATGATCCTTTGTATTTCTGCAGTGTCAGTTGTTACTTATTGTTTATTTCTAATTCTATTGATTTGAGTCTTCTCCCTCTTTTTCTTCATGAGTCTGGCTAATTCTTTATCAATTTTGTTTATCTTCTCAAAAAACCAGCTTTTAGTTTTAGTGATCTTTGCTATTGTTTCCTTCATTTCTTTTTCATTTATTTCTGATCTGATCTTCATGATTTCTTTCCTTCTGCTGACTTTGGTTTTTTGTTTTTTGTTTTCTTCTTTCTCTAATTGCTTTAGGTGTATGTTTAGGTTCTTTATTTGAGATGTTTCTTGTTTCTTGAGGTAGGATTGTATTGCTTTAAACTTCCCTCTTAGAACTGCTTTTGCTGCATTCCATAGTTTTTGGTTCATCATGTTTTCATTGTCATTTGTTTCTAGGTATTTTCTGATTATCTCTTTGATTTCTTCAGTGATCTCTTGGTTATTTAGTATTGTATTGTTTAGCCTGCATGTATTTGTATTTTTTACATATTTTTTCCTGTAATTGATATCTAGTCTCATAGCATTGTGGTCGGAAAAGGTACTTGATATGATTTCAATTTTCTTTTTGAAATTTACCAAGGCTAGATTTGTGACCCAAGATATGATCTATCCTGGAGAATGTTCCATGAGCACTTGAGAATAATGTGTATTCTGTTGTTTTTGGATGGAATGTCCTATAAATATCAATTAAGTCCATCTTGTTTAATGTATCATTTAAAGCTTGTGTTTCCTTATTTATTTTCATTTTGGATGATCTGTCCATGGGTGAAAGTGGGGAGTTAAAGTCCCCTACTATGATTGTGTTACTGTCGATTTCCCCTTTTATGGCTGTTAGTATTTGCCTTATGTATTGAGGTGCTCCTATGTTGGGTGCATAAATATTTACAATTGTTATATCTTCTTCTTGGATTTATCCCTTGATCATTATGTAGTATCCTTCTTTGTCTCTTTTAATAGTCTTTATATTAAAGTCTATTTTGTCTGATATGAGAATTGCTACTCCAGCTTTCTTTTGATTTCAATTTGCATGGAATATCTTTTTCTGTCCCCTCACTTTCAGTTTGTATGTGTCCCTAGGTCTGAAGTGGGTCTCTTGTAGATAGCATGTATATGGGTCTTGGTTTTGTTTCCATTCAGCCAGTCTATGTCTTTTGGTTGGAGCATTTAATCCATTTACATTTAAGGTATTAATTAATATATATGTTCCTATTCCCATTTTCTTAATTGTTTTGGGTTTGTTATTGTAGTTCTTTTCCTTCTGTTGTGTTTCCTGCCTAGAAAAGTTCCTTTAGCATTTGTTGTAAAGGTGGTTTGGTAGTGCTGAATTCTCTTAACTTTTGCTTGTCTGTAAAGGTTTTAATTTCTCTGTCGAATCTGAATGAGATCCTTGCTGGGTAGAGTAATCTTGGCTGTAGATTCTTCCCTTTCATCACTTTAAATATGTCCTGTGACTCCCTTCTGGCTTGCAGAGTTTCTGCTGAAAGGTCAGCTGTTAACCTTATTGGGATTCCCTTGTATGTTATTTGTTGTTTTTCCCTTGCTGCTTTTAATATTTTTTCTTTGTATTTAATTTTTGATAGTTTGATTAATATGTGTCTTGGCGTGTTTCTCCTTGATTTATCTCTGCACTTCCTGGACTTGATTGAGTATTTCCTTTCACATATTAAAGTAGTTTTCAACTATAATCTCTTCAAATGTTTTCTCAGTTCCTTTCTTTTTCTCTTCTTCTGGGAACACTATAATTCGAATATTGGTGCATTTAGAGTTGTTCCAGAAGTCTCTGAGATTGTCCTCAATTCTTTTCATTCTTTATTCTGCTCTGTGGTAGTTATTTCCACTATTTTATCTTCCAGGTCACTTCTCTCTTCTTCTTCCTCAGTAATTCTGCTATTGATTCCTTCTAGATTATTTTTAAATCCATTTATTGTGTTCATCCTTGTTTGTTTGCTCTTTAGTTCTTCTAAGTCCTTGTTAAACGTTTCTTGTGTTTTCTCCATTCTATTTCCGGGATTTTGGATCATCTTTACTATCATTACTCTGAATTCTTTTTCATATAGACTGCCTATTTCCTCTTCATTTGTTTGGTCTGATGGGTTTTTACCTTGCCCCTTCATCTCCTGTGTGTTTCTTTGTCTTCTCATTTTAAGTTACTGTGTTTAAGGTCTTCTTTTTGAAGGCTGCAGGCTTGTAGTTCCCGTTGTTGTTGGTGTCTGCCCCCAATGCCTAAGGTTGGTTCAGTGGGTTGTGTAGGTTTCCTTGTGGAGGGGACTGGTCCCTGTGTTCTGGTGGATGAGTTTGGATCTTGTCTTTCTGGTGGGCAGAATCACGTCCAGTGGTGTGTTTTGGTGTGCCTGTGACTTTATTATGATTTTAGCCAACCTCTCTGCTAATGGGTGTGGTTGTGTTCCTGTCTTGCTAGTTGTTTGGCATAGGATGTTCAGCACTGTAGCTTGCTCGTCGTTGAGTGGAGTTGGGTCTTAGCAATGAGATGGAGATCTCTGGGAGAGCTTTCACCATTTGATATTACATGGAGCCAGGAGGTCTCTGGTGGACCAGTGTCCTGAACTCGGCTCTCCCACCTCAGAGGCACAGGCCTGACACCCGGCTGGAGCACCAAGACCCCGTTAGCCACACCACTGAAAAGAAATGGGAGAAAGAAAGAATGAAAGAAAAAATAAAACACAAGTTATTAAAATAAAAAAGTTATTAAAAAATATTAAAAAGTAATTTAAAAAAGAAAAAAAGAAAGAAAGAAAGAAGAGGGCAACCAAACCAAAAAAGAAATCCACCAATCATAACAAGTGCTAAAAACTATACCCCCCCCAAAAAAAAAAGTATAAACAGAACGTTAGGGCAAATATAAAAGCAAAGCTATACAGACAAAATCACACAAAGAAGCATACACATACACACTCACAAAAAGAGAAAAAGGAAAAAAAATATATATCTATATATAAAAAAATGAAAAGGAAGAGAGCAACCAAATCAGTAAACAAATCTACCAATGATAATAAACTCTAAATACTAAACTAAGATAAACATAAAACCAGAAACAAATTAGATTCAGAAAACAAGCCCCAAGTCTACCGTTGCCCCCAAAGTAAACCACCTCAATTTGGGGATGATTCGTTCTCTATTCAGGTATTCCAGAGATGTAGGGTACATCAAGTTGATTGTGAAGATTTAATCCACTGCTCCTTAGGCTGCTGGGAGAGATTTCCCTTTCTCTTCTTTGTTCACACAGCTCCTGGGGTTCAGCTTTGGATTTGGCCCCACCTCTGCATGTAGCTTGTCTGATGGCATCTGTTCTTCGCTCAGACAGGACAGGGTTAAAGTGGCAGCTGATTAGGGGGCTCTGGCTTACTCAGGCTGGTGGGAGGGAGGGTTATGGAATGCGGGGCAAGCCTCTGGTGGCAGAGGCTCGTGTGACATTGTAACAGCATGAGGCATGCCAGGTGTTCTCCCGGGGAATTTGTCCCTGTTTCATGGGACCCTGGCAGTGATGGGCTGCACAGGCTGCTAGGAGGGGAGGTGTGGATAGTGACCTGTGCTTGCACACAGGCTTCATGGTGGCTGCAGCAGCAGCCTTAGTGTTTCATCCCCATCTCTGGTCTCTGGAGCTCGTTTAGGCAATGCTCTGAATCCCCTCTCCAAGCATACCCCGAAACAATGGTCTCTTGCCTCTTAGGCAATTCCAAACTTTTTCCTGGACTCCCTCTTGGCTAGCTGTGGCGCACTAGCCCCCTTCAGGCTGTGTTCACACAGCCAACCCCAGTCCTCTCCCTGGAATCTGACCTCCGAAGCTGGAGCCTCAGCTCCCAGTCCCCACTTGCCCTGGCAGGTAAGCAAACAAGCCTCTCAGGCTGGTGAGTGTTGGTCAGTACCGATCCTCTGTGCGGGAATCTCTCCACATTGGCTTCTACACCCCTGTTGCTATGCTCTCCTCTGTGGCTCGGAAGATTCCCCCTGCCCCCGCCAACCCCCCGTCTCCGCCAGTGAAAGGGCTTCATAATGTGTGGAAGCTTTTCCTCCTTCGCAGCTCCCTTCCAGAGGTGCAGGTCCCACCCCTATTCTTTTGTCTTTTCTTTTTTCTTTTGCCCTACCCAGGTACGTGGGGAGTTTCTTGCCTTTTGGGAAATCTGAGGTCTTCTGCCAGCATTCAGTACGTGTTCTGTAGAAGTTGTTCCACATGTAGATGTATTTGTGATGTATTTGTTGGGAGGAAGGTGACCTCCATGTCTTATTCCTCCACCATCTTGAAGGTCTCCTCCTGTCCCATAGACTTTGGATCGTTGGGTTTTCCTTTTCTTTTGTCTCCATGTATTTTTTGATTTCTTAAGTAACCCATTGCCTGTTTAGTAGCATATAGTTTAGCCTCCACGTGTTTGTGTCTTTTGCTATTTTTTTTCTTGCAGTTGATATCTATTCTCATAGTGTTGTGGTCAGAAAAGATTCTTGATATGATTTCAGTCCTCTTAAATTTATTGATACCTGTTTTGTGGTCTGGCATGTGATCTACACTGGAGAATGTTCCATGTGCACTTGAAACGAATGTGTGTTTTGCTGCTTTGCATGGAATGTTCTCTCTCTATATCTGTTAAGTACAGCTGGTCTAATGTCATTTAAGGCCAGCATTTTCTCGCTGGATCATCTATCCATTGATGTAGGTGGGGTGTTAAAGTCCTCTACCATTATTGTTTTACTGTCACTTTCTGCCTTTATGTCTGTTAATATTTGTTTTATGTGTTTAGGTGCTCCTTTGTTGGGTGCGTATATATTTACAATTGATATATGTTCTTGGATTGCTCCCCTGATCATTTTATAATGTCTTTCTTTGTCTCTTATTACAGTCTTCATTTTAAAGTCTATTTCATCTGATATTAAATTGCTATCATAGTTTTCTTTCTATTTCCCATTTATACTTTTTCCATCCCCTCACTTTCAGTGTGTGTGTGTCTTTAGATCTGAAATGAATCCTCTGTAGGTGGCATACATGTGGACCTTGTTTTTGTATTCATTCTTTTGATTGGAACATTTGGTTCATTTACATTTAAAGTAATTATTGATAAGTATGTACTTATTTCCATTTTTTTGGTTGTTTTTGCAGTTGTTCTTTTCTTCTTCTTTTACTCTGTACCCCCTTATGATTTGCTGACTATTTTTAGTGTTATATTTGGATTCCTTTCTCTTTTTACATGTGTATCTATTATAGATTTTTGGTTTGTGTTACCATTATATATATGATTAAAGTTGCTGATTTCTTTAGTTTGAAGGTATTTTAACAACCCTGCATTTTTACTCCCCTTCCTGTATATTTAATGTTCTGATATCATATTTTACATTTTTTTGTTTCCTTTAACTACTTATTGTGGATATAGATGATTTTACTACTTTTGTCTTTTAATTTTCCTAGTAGCTATATAAGGGGTTGATTTTGATTGGGATTCTGTTGACTCTATAAATCAAGTTGGGAAGACCTGAAATTCTAAAAATATTGACTTTTTCTATCCATGAACATGGAATATCTCTCCACTTGTGTAGATTTTTTTGTTTAATTTCTTTTATCAGTTTTTTGGTTTCCTAATATAGACCTTGTACTTCTTTTTTTACCCTTATGCCCAAGTATTATTATTTTTTGGCACTAAGGCAAATGCTTGTACCTTTAATTTCAAATTCCTATTGTTCACTGCTGGCATATAGAAAAGTAACAATGTAGATTCTTCACTTTTTATAACAATATGTTAACTTTATTACCTACACATCTGGTTTCCAAAGTTATGTTGATTTCCTCTCAAACATATAACATCTGTTATTCAGGGACTCAGTAAGAACTAAAATCCAAATTGACTACTAATGAACTTCTTAAAAATCCTATCCAAGTTAAGTTGGGGAGAAATAATGATCCATTTCTAGATCCTCTGCTCTGAGAAGAAAAACTTCTTGTACTTCAAACTCAAAAAAGTTGGTCATAATCCATCTCAATCAATCCCTGTAAATTTGCTTCTTTAACTACACTTCTGAAAGCTACCCACTGGGAACATCATCACTTGGCTGAAGGCCAGGCAATCAGCAATAGCCTCACTATGACTGACTTTTAGAGACACTTCTACTGCTTGAAATGCTTCCACTTTTAGAGACACTTCCATAACTACTAAAGATCAACTAATTCTGAGTCATTCCGAGTTCTGAAAGTCTAACAGTCCCCAAAATCTCTGCTTCCCCAAACCCTGTATAAGATCAGCAACTTGCTTTGATCAGTAATACTGAGCTCTGTTCATACAGATCTCTCTTGCTTACCAGATAATCCATTAAACTTTTTGTTTCAAATGTAAAGTGGTAACCTCTTTTGTTGAGAGCTTTTTTTTCCTGTTATCAATTAAGCTACCTAAAACAGCATCTGTGGGGGCTTCCCTGGTGGTGCAGTGGTTGAGAGTCCGCCTACTGATTCAGGGGACACAGGTTCGTGCCCCGATCCGGGAAGATCCCACATGCCGCGGAGTGGCTAGGCCCGTGAGCCATGGCTGCTGAGCCTGTGCGTCCGGAGCCTGTGCTCCACAACGGGAGAGGCCACAACAGTGAGAGGCCCGCGTACGGCAAAAAAATAAAATAAAATAAAATAAAAATAAAACAGCACCTGTGGATTGCATTGTTTTAGAGCCAGGTGGAAACTCTTAATGGAAATATGATTTTACTATTTTCTTGGCAATTTTTTTTGTTGTAAATTTGTGTAAAACTCAGTTACATGAATATAGTTTCCATATCTTTTGTAAAACAGCTATTTAATTCATTGCTCAATAGCTAGTTAAATGTTCTTTATATAAAGAAAAGTTTTTAAGTTCCTCTTAGAGTTTAATGCTAGGTAAAATTGTGTCTCCTGAGCAAATAAATGATTTCCTCTTTTCTTTGGCTGCCATGAATCTCAACACTACAATTTCTAATCAGTTATAAGACTTAATTTCTCACTTTAAGATTATATTCTTAACCATAAATGATACATGACTTTCATTTATTTTCATGTTTTTTATTGTTATAATCCTTATCATAATGGTTTTATTGCATATGACTTTTGCTTAACCTACATTAAAAATCCATGTTTGGGACCAGGTATGGAAAAAAATTTATAATACATTTCTTTTTGAGGAACATTATGATAATACACTAGTATTTGCATACTTCTTGTTCTTTCCAGGCACTTTCACCTTTGATAATAATCCTTTATTTTGTTTCTATGATATCTAGAGTTTGGCAGCAATATTTTAATGAAGTCAGTCAAATGAATTTATAGTTTTACAAATCATTTCTAACATTGATATTCTTTAGAACAAAATTCTGTGTGAAAATATTAATTCTCAGTGTAACTGGTAAAAGTTATACCTCCACAGCAGTTAGTTGGCCAACTGCACAATCACCTTTGAAAGTGCAACAACTTTAATAGCAACATTGTACAAAAATAAAAGGCAACATCTTAACCTTGAAACTTTGGTGCTAACAATGGAAATCAAAATAAACACTTCTAAGTGTTTATTTCACTCCTCTATTCAGCAAGGCAACAGGTTAGTTAATGGAAGAATTTGACATCCTGCGTGGAAGAATAGCTTTCAGGACATATATAACAAAAAGTACATCCTAAATATGAGACTGATTTTGAGTCTGATATAAATTTTCCTGTTTCCATTGCAGGTTCCTTACCATTCACAAATCCAACAACTTGCATTAGGGTGCTTGAAACTAATTTGTTTGGCTGGAATTATAGTCATTGCTGTTATTATGTATAGTTTTTATTTTCCTTTTTTAAAAAAATCAATTCTGAGGTTTTCCTGGTGGTGCAGTGGTTAAGAATCCACCTGCCAATGCAGGGGGCACGGGTTTGAGTCCTGGGCCCGGAAGATCCCACGTGCCACAGAGCAACTAATACATGCATCACAACTACTGAGCCTGCGCTGTACAGCCCACAAGCCACAACTACTGAAGCCCGCATGCCACAACTACTGAAGCCTGTGTGCCTAGACCCCATGCTCCGCAACAAGAGAAGCCACCGCAATGAGAAGCCTGCACACCGCAATGAAGAGTAGCCCTTGCTCACCGCAACTAGAGAAAGCCTGCACGCAACAACGAAGACCCAACGTAGCCAAAAATAAATACAGAAATAAATAAATAAATTTATTTTTAAAAAGTATTAAAAAAATCAATTCTATCTATCTGGCTGCATCAGGTATTAGTTGCGGCCTATGGGATCTTTCATTGTGGTGAGTGGGCTTCTCTCTAGTTGTGGCACATGGGCTCTAGAGTGTGTGGGTTCAGTAGTTGAGGCACACAGGCTTAGTTGCCCTGCGGCATGTGGGATCCTAGGTCCCTGACCAGAGTTCGAACCCATGTCCCCTGCATTGCAAGGCAGATTCTTAACCACTGGACCACCAAGGAAGTGCTTAGTTTTTGTTTTCATATAACAAACACAGGTCTTATAAAGAGATGGAATAAATCATGGTGCCCATGGTAGGGCTTAAAGTGGTGGTGAGAAAGACTTATTCTACTGTATATTTCTTCCCTTCTTCCCTAGATGCCATCCTGCTTAAAATTCTGTCTTTAGAAGGGTTGCAGGGAGGGGTGCAGTGGAAGAGAGATGTGAACTACCTCTTCCAAATTCTAATGAAATGTAATAAAAGATTAAGCAGAATTGACATCATTAAGACCAATTATTCTTCTTTCCAGGAAATATAGTAGGTACTTCTAGGGGATGAAACACAATAAATTCCTATTTCCTGAGGACATACAGATTACTGAATCTTTTCTGAGGCACAGGATGATAGGGTGAGGAAGGCAATGGCAGGAGATGTTTGAGAATCCTCTAAAATTAGGTATGTGCAGAAACAGCAGTCTTTAGAAGAAACAGCTAGTAAATCTGCTCCTGATTAGTAGTGGACTTAGGTTTGGATGAAAAGGGAGGGTTAGTTCTAGTTCCAACAACCTGAACTTCAGGAAAGGAAGGAAAGAGGCAATCTTTGCCTACTTCCTAAATCTTTCTCAAATGACCTTGTTTTTAAGGAATATAAGGTTTAGCTATTCTAAAGTGCCAACATGGCAACAAATACAATACTAGACAAGAAACCACCTATTTTTCTAATAAAGAGAGGAAAATTGTTGCAGAAGAAAGTGTTTCTGCCTTTCATAGATGTCTCCACCTGTGCCTGAAACCACTGGAATTGAAGTTGGGAGGCATCTGTTTTTGTCTGGTCATCTCTGCTGATTTTCTCAGCTACTCAGGATATCCCCAACATCATTTACATCTCATATACAGAGGTTTTCTTAGGATGAGGCCAAGAGAGGCTCCTTGGGCCTGCTTTGAAGACCCTCACTATGAGCAGCTGGGAAACCACCACTGAAGATGAAGAAATTGGCTCTACCATAACTATTTTTTTAATTCCAAAGTTTTATTTTATTTTATTTTAGTATTTAAAAAAATATCCAACTTATTAGGTTTCCTCATTGAAAGCCAAGGCAAAGCAGGTAATATACTTTTATCCACCCAAGGCTGTCCTTTGGTGGTTTCTATTCCTATTTAAAATGACCACTAACGCCACGGAGTCGCGCGGAGACTGAGGCTCGGGTGCACTTAAGATTCGGCTCCACCCATAACCCACTGCCAGGGCCGAGGAAGGCACTGCTGCTGGAGGTGTAATGGACGTTAATCCTGCTCTGCAAGAGGTGCTGAAGACCAACCTTATCCACGATGGCCTAGCACGTGGAATATGCGAAGCTGCCAAAGCCTTAGACAAGCGTCAAGCCCATCTCTGCATGCTTGCATCCAACTGTGATGAGCCTATGTATGTCAAGTTGGTGGAGGCCCTTTGTGCTGAGCACCAAATCAATCTGATTAAGGTTGATGACAACAAGAAACTAGGGGGATGGGTAGGCCTCTGTAAAACTGACAGAGAGGGAAAACCCGTAAAGCGGTTGGTTGCAGTTGTGTGGTGGTTAAGGGATGTGGCAAAGAGGCTCAGGCCAAGGATGCCATTGAGGAGCACTTCAAATGCAAGAAATGATCAAATAAAAACACTGGGCTCTTGTTCCTCAAAAAAAAAAAATTAAAATTAAATAAAATGACCACTGATGTATATTGTAACCTGAATCACATGGGAGCTACTTATAGTGATATCCCTACTCACACTCCATAGTTAAATTTACATTTATTGAGGACCTTTAATGAGCCATCTGCTTCATATTAGCACATCAGCAGCAGAAGTACCACTGCCACCAGTATAACAGCTGCCATTTATTTAGAAATAACTATGTGTCAGAACCAAAGCTAAAGACTAATTTTATTTCATCCAACTCTTACATAAACTATGGCAGGTAACATTATCCTCATTTGATGGAAGAGAAAACTGAAGCAGAAAGAGTCTCAGTAATCTGCACTAGGTCGCAGAGATAACAAGTGGCAAGAATTCAATCCTTATGACACTGCGGTTTACAACTAAGGACATTGAGGCCCAGAAAGACCAGAACCAAGGGGACACAGTAAACGGCAAATTGGAAATCAGATCTGTCAGAACCCTCAAAGAACATGTTCTTTCTATTGTATCATATATCTTTCATTCTGTGTTTTGTTTCTCTGCCCTCTCTGAAGTGTAGGAAGAGGAAATAAAATTTGTAAATTAAAAGGTTTTGAAATATTCTGGAAGGTTCCATTTTATGAATAGGCATAATTCTCTGCCTGAGTCCACATTTTAGAAGGAACATGTCAGATATGAGTTGCTGGCTTGGCAGTGGTCTCAAGCATATGTTACCTGGTGACCTCAGTGTTGCCAGTTAATCACTGGCATATGAGCCAACACAAAGTTACTTTTTCTTTTTCAATTTTTTTTATTGAAGTATAGTTGATTTACAATGTTGTGTTAGTTTCAGGTGTAAAGAATATATATTCTTTTTCAAATTCTTTTCCATTAAATTTAGGTTATTGCAAGATATTGAATATAGTTCCCTGTGCTATACAGTAAGTCCTTGTTTTTTTAATCTATTTTATGTGTAGTAGTGTGTATCTCTTAATCCAAAACCCCTTTTGCCCCTTTGGTAACCATAAAATTTTTTTTCTAACATTACTCAGCCATAAAAGAGAATGAAATAATGCCATTCACAAATAACATTGATGGACCTAGAGATCATACTAAGTGAACTAAATCAGACAGAGAAAGACAAATATCATATGATATCACTTATTTGTGGAACTTATTTATAAAACAAAGTTACTTTTATATAGGACAGAGGCAGCTAACAGTCCTGCTTCAGAAATCAGTGTTATTGATGATGGGAGAAATTGTGAGATGAGTTTCACTAGAAAGTGTTGTAAGGTTTCTATTTAACTAATTCCTGAGCTCACATCTGGGCCGAGTCCTGGTGACTTTGGGAAGGAATTCAAAAAGAAAATGCAGACAATAGGAAGGCTGCTTCACTTTCTTTGCCTTCAGCTGGAAACAGGTTAGTGCTCACCCACATCAAGGCAGTACTTGGACTGGCTGCCTGAAGTACAATTATATTCTACAAAGTTGCCTTGTAGTTTGCATTCTCCTCCTTCAATGGCTTTCATATCAAAGCTGTTTTGTTTCCAAGTTAACATAATGGGACTCAACGTAATATCTTGCCAAGCTCTCACTGATCCTCGGTGTGGAATAAATGTGAACACTGCCTCATTAATCCTCTCCACGGTCCTTGGAGAGAAGTGGCAAGCAATATCCCATCCATTTTGCAGTGGAGGAAAGAATGGCAAAGTAAATTGTTCACTTTGCATCTGTGCCCAGCCTTCTGGGCATTTCCATCTGGATATCCTGCTGGCTTGTCAAACTCAACTTACCCCAAATTGAACTCATTCCCTTCCGTTTTCCAAAACACATCTCTCTATCTGGGTATTGTCTTGGTTAATGGCACTACTATCCACACAGTTCCCCTGGTGGAAGCCTCGAGTCATCTTTGACTTCTTTCACTTTCTATATACAATCAGTTATGAAGTGTATCTCATTTTCCTCTGAGATAGCTCTCCAATTCATCCATTCTCTTGAAACAACCCTGCCCCAATCTCTTGCTCTGTCCAGTGTCACATCATCCCTCATCCAGGTTAGAGCCAAAAAATAATCCTTACTAATATACCCAATTTGGGTTTTTCAATTTGTCATTTATACTGTCTTCAAAAAATTAATTTTCCTAAAACCAAGGTGGTATTATTTTCTCTCTTGCTCAAAAAGCTCTGATGGCCCCACATGGCCAACAAGCATGGTCCTGACTCTTTTCACATCAATATCTTTTAAAATCAGGCACAACCTCATTCTGAGAACTTGTCTCCCACTTTTTGTTACCATGTACCCCCTACTCTAGACACAAGGCCATCTCACTATTCTCCAAGTGCTTTGGCCCATCTCCTAACTTTAGTTCATGATGAGCTTGCCTTAATTTCAGCTGATTCAACACATTTCTAGTCATTCTTTACAGTTCATATGGAACATCTTATTTGTTATCTTTATGACTCATTCATCTGCCTACTTTCCTAATTAATCTCTCCCTCTTTTGGATCTTCATAACAAGTTGTTACCATTTATCATACCTTGTTTTACAGTTAGTTATCAGTATTTCTCAAAACAGCCTATAAGCTTCTTGAGGACAAAGTCCATATTTTATTTATCTCTGAATTATTAGTACTTAGTATGGTGCTGGGTACTTACTTGGTGCTTAAATTTTTTTGTATAGCAATTTATATACAATCAAGAACTTCTTTTAGAAAAAAATTACTATATTTAATAACCACAATAACTGTAATACAGGTATTACTACTGATCCTTAACTTACAGATGAACAGACTGAGGCCTTAAAGAAGTAAAAGGACTTTTCTATGGCCTGTCTAGCATGAAGGCCAAGACTTAAACGCAGGATACTCATCTGAAAACCCTGATTTTATTTCACTGTACTGGACTGCACGTAGGCAGAAGTATATTTGGAAATGTGGCCTGAAACAGTGCCCAATTTTGATAAAGCAAGCATTTCTGGTTACTACAACATGCTAGATGTTGTTCATATTGAGGGGTCATCGATTTCCAAAGGATTGTACATCATTCCTGGTTGTTTTCTGTGTCTGAGTAAGAACACAAACATCTCAGGGGCAAGGATTCTGTCATGTTCACGTTGGAGCAACCATAGCACCACTATGGACTTGAATATAGATGATGTTTAAGAATTATTTATTGTCTAATGGAATCTAGTCAAAGGACTTTGTTATCTTTGGCCATTTTCTCTTGTCATCCCCAACCCACACAATGTGTTGCCAAATGTTTATGAAGAGAATGTATATACCTTGTTTGAATTTTTAAAGGTAATATTATAGGCACAGTTCCACTTCCTTCTTTCCCAGAGAAAAATCACTATTGTTATGTGGGAGAGTAGATTTCCCATATACAGTTATATATTTTTCACCACATATATCTGAGCATATAGCAATTTTCTGTGTGTTTCAAAGTTAATATATTACATATGTCTTTTTGCAACTTTTTTATAATCATGTAATAATACATCATTTAAGCTCTTTTCTATTGTATTACAACTTTTTATCTCTTGATAATACCCTTAGAAATACAATGCTTTATTTATAATAATTGCTACAATTTATTTAGGGTTTATTAAGGGGTCTAGCACTGTGCGAAATGCTATTGAACCCTCAATAGAATCTGATACAAATAAAAAAATAATCTGATCAAAATTTTTCCTGATATCAAGTTTTGAAGAAAACGAGATCCAGTGAGAATTTTGGACTGAAGACCCAAGAATACTCAGTGGAAGAAAGGTTGAAAAATAGGTTGGTCCCCTGTTTACAAATGCCATCTAGTTTTCTCTTTTGCCCTGAGATGGCCCAGTCCGTAGCAAGACTCAGACTCCTCAATCTGAGTGCCTTAACTCTTAATTTAAATTTTTTCTGTATTCTTGCCTAAGGAATTCACCATATTATTTCACAGATGCTTATGTGGTCCTTAGTGTGGTTCTCCAGGTATTATATATATACATAAATTTCGCCTCAACAGACTCTATGCTGTTTATTAGAGATCAAGCAAGTTAGCAATAAATACTCATTAACTGATTTGAATTGAAACGGATTCTAGTTGTCTGCCTCTTCTAGGGAAGAGCAGTCCTGTGACATGAGCACCCTATGAGTCCAAATAGAATACTCATTCTCCCAGTGGCCAAGAAAACAATTGAGATCATAGCTTTAGTTGCCCAAGTGTGAGTTAATAAATTTGAGCATGTGGAACAAGGCTTAGTTATGAACTCTGTATCCGTGGCTTTACAAGATGAAATGTGCAATCACATAGGGATTAAATGAACTTCTTTCATTGTTTATTTGTTCAGTATTATGAGCACATTCACTACATTGTCTAGCTTCCACCTAAAAACCTCTAATAAAAGGGAACTCATTATACTCTAAGACAGCCTGTTCCGTTTTTGGACAGCTCATTTTGTTGTAGGATAAAAGGATCACTGGGCCTATTTCCAGGGGCTGTAAGAAGATTACTTTTGCAGATGTTTGGAGACTGGAGTTTAGATCAGGGATTAATAATCAAGTTTAGGAAGAGTGATGCAGAGCAAATTGTGTTGTCTCTGAGGCTATATGAAGTTGAATATTTTCAGGTATCATCACAGTCCTAGGAAGTCAAAAGTAATCTTCCCTTTAAACCCTACTGCATAATAACATACAGTGTTCTCAGTTCTGTTGTTTGCCAGATTATGCTGAAACAGGACAGCTATGGGGATAATTAAGATGATGACAAACAGACTTTCAAAGAAATATTTAAGAAACTAGAATTATTTAGTCTTGGACAAGGGGAGATTAAAGGAAGGCAGTGATGGTATTTAGTTATAGGTTCACAATTCTTTAACCACATGCTCCCCCCAAGTCACTGAAAAAGAAGTATTTCGTAACTCATTTTATAGCAAAAACCTGACTGAATAGAGGTGACACTATTTACAGTCTCTCTCCCACTTGGTGTGAATATTCATGTTTTGTTGCAGAAATACTTATGTGTTTGGTCATGGAATACTGTTCCAGGCCTTGTTGGTGGCATTGGGTAACATAGAATATATGCACCATCTTCTCTAAAGTTTGAAAAAGTGTGAATTTTGAAACACATCTGTTCCCGAGGCTTGTAGACTGTCAAATTTCATTTCCATATTTAGCTTTGGTGAAGATGATTTTCCTATTTTCCTAAATTTGGGATACACTGATATTGCAAAATTAAGATCCTTGAAAGCAGACACCTGTCAGAGAATACTCTGAAAGAGGAAAGGATCCTTTACTTCTGCAATTAAGAACTAGGTGCATGGGGTGGGGTGAGGGTGTGGGAATAGGAAATAGGAGCTCAGCAGGATATTTCAAGAGCATTAGTTCTTAACCAGAGTTAGGTTATGGACCTCTTGGACAATCTGATGAGAGAAGTCTACTGACACTCTCCTAGAAAAAATACAAATGAAGACAAGATTATGCATATATTTTCATGGTGCACAAAGATCCTCTAAGCTTATATGATTAAAAACCTCTGCTCTAGAATGCAATTGAGTAGATATAGAGTCAAGTAAGCGAGTAGTTTCCTGTAACTAAGATACAGGTAAACATCTTAGAAGTTTTGAATTTTGGGGGAATGGGGTGTAAATATCCTCCTTGTCTCCACCATAGTTTAGAACCAAATGAGAGATGAGAGATACAGCAGCAGGTCTCCCCTCTCACAGCATAGCCTTCCCAGCTAAGCTTACCACACAGCAGTCTTTCCAGGCAGAAAGACATGGAGGAGAGAATCTGGAGCAACTGTTGAATTCTTTCAACAGAAAGAATTCTTTTCTTGAACTTGAATTCTTTTCTTGAACTTAGCATCCCATCAAGTGTCTCCTCCTCCATGGGAAGGGATGAAGAGGGACAGAGAAGAGTCAACCCGGCTCCTCCTGGTCAGTAGTGTACAAATCATTTCTGTCTCTATGGAAGCATGAGGAATGAGGATTAAGAATTAACACTGACAGGTTATGTGACTGTTTTTGATCAAACCAATAGTAGCCAACAAAAGGCAAAGAAGCCAAACCTCTCTGAAGCGTAGGCTATCCCATCCGCACACAAAACAAGCTAGATTGTAGGTTTCTCAGGCGGGGTCAAGAGAATGGTGGACAAGACACAGTTTCCAGTTACCTGGGAAGCTGTAACTGGGAAAAAGATATATCAGACTGAAAAGTTGGAGAGGCAGATACTCTAGAATTTAGTATCTCTTTCCCCTTCCTTCCACTCTTTGCTGACACTGCCTCAGTGCCCTTCTCCTTCCATCAATAGTGTCCTCAAAGCTCTTCCAGCTTCTTCTGCCTGCTGCTGGTTCCTAAAGTCATTGCCACATGTTTTAGTTTTTTGTTATAGTAGCACTTCTGGGGACCAATTTCTGTTTACTTATTTCTGTATAACAAATCACCCTAAATCTGAGTGGCTTAAGATTCAACAATCATTTAATTTGTGCTTGAATACGTGGGTCAGGAATTTGGGAAAGGCTTGGCTGGATTATTCTTCTTTTCCATATGGTGTTGTCTGGGGTCACTTGCTGTTCAGCTGGTGGCTGGTATTTTCTAGAGGTTCAAAATGACAACTGGAAGACTGGGTTCAGCTGAGCTTCTCTTCCTTTCCACATAGCCTAAGGGCCTCTCCGTGTGGATTTATACTTGCTACATAATGAATGAGGTTGAGCATCTTCTCAAGTATTCAGATCCATTTATATTTCCCTTTCTATGATCTGCTTGAAAAATTTTTTTCTATTGGGTTTTAGTCTTCTTTTAACAATGTTAAGGACATCTTACCCTTCATCTATCATATGCGGTGGAAATAACTTTTCCCAGTTTTCAACTGGCCTTTTGGTTCATTTTCCTTGTATATTTTCCTAAGCATAAGTTTTAACGTAGATCTTTTATCCTTTTAGTAATCTTTCTAAACTGGTTCTGTCTGTATACAGATAATGCTGTGATTTTGGTTAATTATAATCAAAATGACCAAACTTCTAATTCTCTTACTTTCAAAGCTTTCAGAATCACCGTACTTTAGATGTCTCTATAATAACATATAGGGCTTCCCTGGTGGCGCAGTGGTTGAGAGTCTGCTTGCCGATGCAGGGGACACGGGTTCGTGCCCCGGTCCAGGAAGATCCCACATGCCGCGGAGTGGCTGGGCCTGTGAGCCATGGCCGCTGAGCCTGCGCGTCCGGAGCCTGTGCTCCGCAACGGGAGAGGCCACAACAGTGAGAGGCCCGCGTACCACAAAACATAAATAAATAAATATAATAACATATAATTATATAATGTATTTAGAGATATGCTTTCCAATTCAACTTGTCTTTTTAATTAAATATATTTGCTTATCCCATTACAGTTTTTTTTGAGGCTCAGAAACCTGTGTTATTTTATGTATTTATTTATTCATTCATTCCAGCTTTATTGAGATATAATTGACATGTATAAGTTTAAGATGTACATCATGATAATTTGATACACATATATTCAAAGTGATTACCACAGTAAGGTTAGTTATTATCTCCATTACCTCACATAATTACCATTCCTTATTTATGGTAAGAACATTTAAGACCTTCTTTCTTAGCCATCTGCAATTATATAATACAGTACTGTTAACTATTGTTACCATGTGGTACCTTGGAATCTCCAGAACTATTCATCTTATAACTGGCGATTTATACCCTTTGATGAATATCTTCTCATTTTTCCCACCCTTGGCCTCTGGCAGCCACCATAAAACTATCTATTTCTGTGAGTTTGGTTTTCTTAGTTTCCACGTGTAAGAGCCATAAGGGTTTGTCTTTTTCTGTCTGACTTATTTTACTTAGCACAATGCACTCAAGTTTCACCCATACTGTCACAAATGGCAAGATTTCCTTTTTTTCTCATGGCTGAATAATATTCCAGTGTGTGTGTGTGTGGTGTGTGTGTGTGTGTGTTTAACATCATTAACTATTAAGGAAATGCAAATTAAGACCACAATGAGATACCGGTACACACCTATTAGAATAACTAAAATGAAAAATAGTAACAATACCAAATACTGGTTAGGATGTGGAAAAAGTGTACTTCTCAGACGTTACTGATAGGACTATGAAATGGTATAGTCACTCTGGAAAATAGGCAGTTTCTTAAAAAAGTAAGCATACACTTACTATGTCACTCAGCATACATAATCCTGGGCATTCATCGCATCTAAATGAAAACTTAGGTCCACACAAAGCTGTACATGATAGCTCATAGCAGCTTCATTTATTATAGCCCCAAATGGAAGCAATCCAAGTGTCCTATCATAGGTGAGTGGGTAAACAAACCATGGTAGATCCATATCCTGAAATACTACTCAGCAATAAAAAGGAATAAGCTATTGATATACACAAGAGCTTAGGTGCATCTCAAAGGCATTAAACTGAGTGGCATTAGCAAAAATGGTGGAGCAGGTAGCTCCAAGGGCTCAGGCCTCCATGGAAACATTGAATAAGAAAGCAAATGCTATTAGAATCAACTTCGTCAGCATTCTGGAAAATAGTCAAAGGTTTATACCAACCAAACAAAGGCTGAATCAGGAAAAAGGCAACTTAAAAATGGTAGGAAAGCTTGGCAGCCTTTTATTTGCCCTTGTTCCATACCTCTCCCAGGCTTGATGACGGTCTTAAAGATGGCAGCCTGCATTTCCAGCATGGGACCTTAGTCTCTGGTTTTGGAGGGAGCAGAGTTGACTTTATTCGTAAACTATTATTCTAACCTATCTGGGGGTTACCTGAGGACAAGGTTTGTTTCACCTACCTTGGAACTCACTGAGGGCAGAAAAGTGCTGGTCACTGTTCAAAAATATTATGAGGTAAATGAACAATCAGCAGCCACCTGAGGCAAAAGGTTAAATTGAGGCCAACTATAGACACTGGGAGCCAGGGAGGTAAAGCTGGGGAGAGAGGTTCTTTGGGGAATTTGAGCATACAAAAGTGTCTGTGTATAGTGGGGACTTTAGAATGCCACAGACATGACCAGGGCAGAATGCATGCTTAGCACAGACCTCAGAAGACCTTAAGCTTTTACCTCTGACTTATCTCTAGGCACAATGCAAGCAGAAGTGAAAGCTAAGGCAGGGTTGTAAATAGCTTGGTTAAGCATTGAAGGAGTACCAGTCTTCAAAAACTGGGAAAGGGTTTCTTTTCTTTTTATTTCTTACTCTTATTCTACTTCTCCTTTGTCTTCCTCTCCTCCTCCTCCTTCTTGTTCTACTTCTTTTTCAGCTCTCTCTCTCCCCCCTATCTCAACTGGCTCCTGGCATTTAAGGAAAACTTTCAAAATACTAGCTGAACCTACGCTAAATGAACAGTTCCTTTCAGAGACCACATAGAACAAAAAAGTACAGTTTAACAAAAATCGTTTAGAAAAGTCACAAAACAAAGTCACTAAATAAAGAAAGAGCTAGTGTCTACATCAAGCTACATAAACAGACTCCAAAGGGGGGGAAGGAGTCTGATTTTCAGGGCTATTACATTATAATATTCAAAATATCCAGTTTTCATCAAGCGCATTATGCTGAACAGGAAAAAAAAAAACTTAAGTCACATGCTGTAGCTGTATGATTCCATTTATTTAACATTATTGATGTGAAGAAATTACAGAGATGGAGAACAAATTAATTATTGTCAAGCATTAGGGATGGTGAGGAGGAAGGAGATAGGTAAGATCTATACCTACATCTTCTCAAGGTAGCATGAAGTACATCTTTTAATTCTGTTTCTTGATTGTAGGGTGGTTACATGAATCTACACATGTGATAACATGACATAGGAATACATACACACTGTATACCAATATCAATTTCTTGCTTTGGTATAATATTCTCATTCTAGAAGGTAACCATTGGGACAAACCAAGTGAAGAGTATGTGGGACCTGTCAGTAGTATTTTTATAACTTTTATGAATCTATAATTAGTTCAAATAAAAAGTTAAAAAATGGGAACTTAAAACATTACATTTTGTAATTGGATATTGATAAGGAGTAGGAAAGCTATTGATTTTAGTGTTAACATCTATATCAAGTCTCCTTAATAAATTCTAACTAGAGCTAATTGCCTTTTCTGTTGGCTTTTTTGTAAGTTATAACTCATTACCTCAAAATAATGACAGTTTTAAGCTTTTCCTCTCTTAATGTCTTTGTCTTTTCTTACTGAATTATTAAGACATTGAGCACAATGTTGGAAAGTAAAAGTAGTAGCAGGCATTTCTTTCCTGTAAAGAATGTGAATTCTTTACATTTTCTATCACTAAGTATGATGATTACTGTAGGTTCTAGTAGATTTCCTTTATGACGTTAAAAAACTTCCTTCTATTCTTGATTGTATTTTATTTGGCACATTATGTATCCCATCGTTTAAAATTTAGTATGTCAGTATTTCATTGTATTCCCCTGGATGTACTATGACTTTTAAATTCTAAACTTCCTAAATAAGTTTGTTAATTATAATAGTTTAGATATAGTTGTCCATTTTTATTAATTTTCATATTTTCCACAGGTAAAAGCACACAGAAGGGTAGATTCAGAATGAAAAATAGGCAAATGAACATCACTGCTTCACAGAATGTGATTTGTTTCCAAATCTGTCAAGGAAATCCTATTTCTCTGCCTTGTGACTGTAACCAAATTCCTTTTGTGTGAATCACATTAACTCTTCTAGTGTCTCTTGTGAAATAAGAAATCTGTTGTCCCGAGTCCTCAATTTTATTGCTAATTTAAGCAAATCAATAACTTGGGATCTTGATTTTCCCATCTATAAAATGGGGGATAGTTTTCTCTTTCTTTGTCCATCACATAGGGCTATTGGGAAAATTGTTATATTTATTAGTAAGGAAAAGATAATTACTCATAAATAAAATATAATGTTATTACTTCATCATTATTTGATTGATTTTCAGAGAATGAGTGTAATTCTGGTTTCCAGGCTTGACCATTTTTTTTAATAGCTGAGTACAGTCTTTGATGGTTCATGTCCCTTCATAGAAAAACAGACATAAATGGACAATATTTACTCAATTTAAATATATGTGACATGTGACTCCATTGCTCCCCATCTTTCTGATATTCTTTCTTAGGCTGCCTTGTCTTCCCAGCTTCAAGTACTCAGAACCTTTTTGCCTCTAGGCAGTTTTCCAGGGAGGAGTCACAAGTTACCTCACCTATGAGAATCAGCTGATCGGATTGAAGACCTCACTGAGTCTTACATAGGTATTATCTTCTATGGTTAGCTTTCTTCTTTAGTGCTGACAGTCTGTTCTGCTTGAATAGTTGCATAAGTTGGCTTCTCGACCTCAGATGATTAGCTAAAATTAGTCTAAAAACTGAGGTTTTAGACATTTATATTGATAACTATAAACTTGGCTTTCCTTGATACTACCTAAGATTTATACAGTGTGAGGAGGCCTCTGGCCAGGGGAAATATTTTACTCCGTTGACATCTCTTAAATACTAGTGGTTCAGCACAGATTTTAATTTTCCTTCCAGATCCATGGCAAACTCAAGTTGCAATATGCTGCTTAGTCCTGTCCATCTATCTCTTGAAGAGCTGAAAGAAAAGTCACAATAGTGTAAGCTTTCTGTGAGATTTTATACTTCTACTGAGTGAAATGCAGGCTTCCCTGTATCCATGGTGGTATTGGTCTGATATCTTTTCCTCTGCCTATTATCCTGTCTAGTGACATGAGTCACCCAAGCCCCCTGGGCAACATTTTCATCTGATTTATCTAATTAAAGGAGAGAGAGGCCAAGGATTGGTGTCAGGCTAGTGGCCCAGCTAAACCATTTGAGTAAGAGTCTTTGAAACATGTTAGAGAAATATCTGAAGTCAATTTCTGATGAATAAAAGAAAACAGATATAATTGGGAAGATAAATTCAGAAAAAAGAGAGAAAAAAAACTTGCTTATCTTCATTGTAACTTATCAAGTTTTTCTTTCTGTCAAACCTGAGGATAAGAGCAGTGATGTAATTCTCCTTAAATACGGAATACTCAGGAAGAGATTGAGTCTGAATGGCTAAAAGTCACTCCTGTTGAGATATGTTCTTATAAGATCAAGGTCTGATTTTTACAATAATACTGCTAGTAATGTCCTGTAAGTGTGCTAATCTGTATAATAGGGAACTTCTTGGTTTTGAAAAAAATGTTTTCTACTTTCCATGAGTGGCTCGTGTTTGATGCTTTCTCTGGAGTTTACACGAGTTACGAAAGTGGGACATGGTGGTATGGAGCTTCATGATCCTAATTATTTCTATTCTTCCACTTTTGCCCCTATCCATCATAATTTGCCTTGGAATGTGAAGAGGAGATAAGGCAGAGTGCAGAAGAACAGCATGGGCACTTAACATCAGAAATGTTTAAATCTTCCTCACACAGATCCCCAGTTGAAATATTTTTTTCTTTCTTTGTTTTCTTATTAGTCATCCATTTTATACACATCAGTGTATACATGTCAATCCCAATCTCCCAATTCATCACAGCACCCTCCCCGACCCCCCCCCCCCACTGCTTTCCCCCCTTGGTGTCCATACGTTTATTCCCTACTTCTGTGTCTCAATTTCTGCTCTGCAAACTGGTTCATCTGTACCATTTTCTAGATTCCACATATATGCGTTAATATATGATATTTGTTTTTCTCTTTCTGACTTACTTCACTCTGTATGACAGTCTCTAGATCCATCCACGTCTCAACAAATGACCCAATTTCATTCCTTTTCATGGCTGAGTAATATTCCATTGTATATATGTACCATACCTTCTTTATCCATTCATCTGTCAATGGGCATTTAGGTTGCTTCCATGACCTGGCTATTGTAAATAGTGCTGCAATGAACATTGGGGTGCATGTGTCTTTTTGAATTATGGTTTTCTCTGGGTATATGCCCAGCAGTGGGATTGCTGGGTCATATGGTAATTCTATTTTTAGTTTTTTAAGTAACTTCCATACTGTTCTCCCCAGTGGCTGTATCAATTTACATTCCCACCAACAGTGCAAGAGGATTCCCTTTTCTCCACACCCTCTCCAGCATTTGTTCTTTGTAGATTTTCTGATGATGCCCATTCTAACTGGTGTGAGGTGATACCTCATTGTACTTTTTATTTGTATTTCTCTAATAATTAGTGATGTTGAGCAGCTTTTCATGTGCATCTTGGCCATCTGTATGTCTTCTATGGAGAAATGTCTATTTAGGTCTTCGTCCCATTTTTGGATTGGGTTATTTGTTTTTTTTAATATTGAGCTGCATGAGCTGTTTATATATTTTGGAGATTAGTCCTTTGTCTGATGATTCATTTGCAAATAGTTTCTCCCATTCTGAGGGTTGTCTTTTGGTCTTGTTTATGGTTTCCTTTGGTGTGCACAAGCTTTTAAGTTTCATTAGGCCCCATTTGTATATATTTGTTTTTATTTCCATTACTCTAGGAGGTGGATCAAAAAAGATCTTGCTGTGATTTATGTCAAAGAGTGTTCTTCCGATGTTTTCCTCTAAGAGTTTTATAGTGTCTGGTCTTACATTTAGGTCTCGAATCCTTTTTTTTTTTTTTCCCCAGTATGCGGGCCTCTCACCGTTGTGGCCTCTTCTGTTGCGGAGCACAGGCTCCTGACACGCAGGCTCAGCAGCCATGGCTAACGGGCCCAGCTGCTCCATGGCATGTGGGATCTTCCCGGACTAGGGCACAAACCCGTGTCCCCTGCATCGACAGGTGGACTCTCAACCACTGCGCCACCAGGGAAGCCCTCGAATCCATTTTGAGTTTATTTTTGTGTATGGTGTTAGGGAGTGTTCTAATTTCATCCTCTTACATGTAGTTGTCCAGTTTTCCCAGCACCACTTATTGAAGAGACTGTCTTTTCTCCATTGTATATGCTTGCCTCCTTTGTCATAGATTAGTTGACCATAGGTGTGTGGGTTTATCTCTGGGCTTTCTATCCTGTTCCATTGATCTATATTTCTCTTTTTGTGCCAGTACCATATTACCTTGATTACTGTAGCTTTGTAGTATAGTTTGAAGTCTGGGAGCCTGATTCCTCCAGCTCTGTTTTTCTTTCTCAAGATTGCTTTGGCTATTTGAGGTCTTTTGTGTTTCCATACAAATTGTGAAAATTTTGTTCTAGCTCTGTGAAAAATGCCATTGGTAGTTTGATAGGGATTGCACTGACTATGTAGATTGCTTTCGATAGTATAATCATTTTTACAACGTTGATTCTTCCAATCCAAGAACATGGTATGTCTCTCCATCTGTTGGTATCATCTTTAATTTCTTTTATCAGTGTCTTATAGTTTTCTGCATACAGGTCTTTTGTCTCCCTAGGTAGGTTTATTCCTAGGTATTTTATTCTTTTTGTTGCAGTGGTAAATGGGAGTGTTTCCTTAATTTCTCTTTCAGATTTTTCATCATTAGTGTATAGGAATGCAAGAGATTTCTGTGCATTAATTTTATATCCTGCAACTCTACTAAATTCATTGATTAGCTCTAGTAGTTTTCTGGTGGCATCTTGAGGATTCTCTATGTATAGTGTCATGTCATCTGCAAACAGTGACAGTTTTACTTCTTCTTTTCCAATTTGCATTCCATTCATTTCTTTTTCTTCTCTGACTGCCGTGGCTTGGACTTCCAAATCTATGTTGAATAACAGTGGTGAGAGTGGACATCCTTGTCTTCTTCCTTATCTTAGACGAAATGCTTTCAGTTTTTTAACCATTGAGAATGATGTTTGCTGTGGGTTTGTCGTATATGGCCTTTATTATGTTGAGGTAGGTTCCCTCTATGCCCACTTTCTGGAGAGTTTTTATCTTAAATGGGTGTTGAATTTTGTCAAAAGCTTTTTCTGCATCTATTGAGATGACCATATAGTTTTTACTCTTCAATTTGTTAATATGGTGTATCACATTGATTGATTTTTGTATATTGAAGAATCCTTGCATCTCTGGGATAAATCCCACTTGATCATGGTGTATGATCCTTTTAATGTGTTGTTGGATTCTGTTTGCTAGTATTTTGTTGAGGATTTTTGCATCTATATTCATCAGTGGTATTGGTCTGTAGTTTTCTTTTTTTGTAGTATCTTTGTCTGGTTTTGGTATCAGGGTGATGGTGGCCTCATAGAATGAGTTTGGGAGTGTTCCTTCCTCTGCAATTTTTTGGAAGAGTTTGAGAAGGATGGGTGTTATCTCTTCTCTATATGTTGATAAAATTCACCTGTGAAGCCATCTGGTCCTGGACTTTTGTTTGTTGGAAGATTTTTAATCACAGTTTCAATTTCATTACTTGTGATTGGTCTGTTCATATTTTCTATTTCTTCCTGGTTCAGTCTTAGGAGGTTATACCTTTCTAAGAATTTGTCCATTTCTTCCAGGTTGTCCATTTTATTGGCATAGAGTTGCTTGTAGTAGTCTCTTAGGATGCTTTGTATTTCTGCGGTGTCTGTTGTAACTTCTCCTTTTTCATTTCTAATTTTATTGATTTGAGTGCTCTCCCTCTTTTTCTTGATGAGTCTGGCTAATGGTTTATCAATTTTGTTTATCTTCTCAAAGAACCAGCTTTTAGTTTTATTGATCTTTGCTATTGTTTTCTTTGTTTCTATTTCATTTATTTCTGCTCTGATCTTTATGATTTCTTTCCTTCTGCTAACTTTGGGTTTTGTTTGTTCTTCTTTATCTAGTTCCTTTAGGTGTAAGGTTAGATTGTTTATTTGAGATTTTTCTTGTTTCTTGAGGTAGGCTTGTATAGCTATAAACTTCTCCCTTAGAACTGCTTTTGCTGCATCCCATAGGTTTTGCATCGTCGTGTTTTCATTGTCATTTGTCTGTAGGTAGTTTTTGATTTCCTCTTTGATTTCTTCAGTGATCTTTTGGTTATTTAGTAACGTATTGTTTAGCCTCCATGTGTTTGTGTTTTTTACATTTTTTTCCCTGTAATTGATTTATAATCTCATAGCGTTGTGGTCAGAAAAGATGCTTGGTATGATTTCAATTTTCTTAAATTTACTGAGGCTTGATTTGTGATGCAAGATGTGATCTATCCTGGAGAATGTTCCGTGCGCACTTGAGAAGAAAGTGTAATCTGCTGTTTTTGGATGGAATGTCCTATAAATATCAATTAAATCTATCTGGTCTATTGTGTCATTTAAAGCTTGTGTTTCCTTATTAATTTTCTGTTTGATCTGTCCATTGGTGTAAGTGGGGTGTTAAAGAGGCCCATTATTATTGTGTTACTGTCGATTTCCTCTTTTATAGCTGTTAACAGTTGCCTTATGTATTGAGGTGCTCCTATGTTGGGTGCATAAATATTTATAATTGTTATATCTCCTTCTTGGATTGATCCCTTAATCATTATCCAGTGTCCTGTCTTGTCTCTTGTTGAAAGTTTATTTGGATTCTTTAACCTCTATGTAGCAATGGTTTCAAAGGCCAATGGCCAATGGTATTCAACTCTGCCTATATATTAGGAGGAGGTGTGTGGGGGGCCGTTGTGGGGTGGTGGTGGGCTGCATACATGTGTGTGTTGTGCAGGGCTGAAAAATACTGATACCAAGGCCTTGCTCCAGATCTATTATATAAGAATTGCTGGCATTGGGGCCTGGGCAGTTGTGTTTTAAAGTCTGGAGAAGGAGAGCAGGGACATCCAAGGTATTAGCATTTAGAGGAATTGCTGAGCATGATAGGAACCTCAACAACCTGCCTGCTCTCAGTCTTACAGTTTTCTGGAGGCATGAAAAATATAACTCAAATGAGGTTGCAGACTTCAGATTCTTTGAAATGACAGGTAAATTCAGGCACATTGTAGAAAACAATATTGTTTGACAATCTGTACTTTACAGACACCTTTAGTAACTGCTTCTTGGAGTCAACCTTTAGGCCAGTGGTTCTCAAACTTGAGTGTACATCAGAGTCACCTGGATGGCTTGTTAAAACCCAAACTGCTGGGGCCCACCCCCAGAATTTCTGATTTAGTAAATCTACAGTAGATCCCTGGAATTTCCATTTCTCACAAGTTCCCAGGTGATGCTGATGCTGATGTTACTGGTCTGGGAACTATGCTTGCTTTAAAGAATAGCTTAGGAGAGGTGTACTTTTCAATCATAGTTGATTGTTTCTTGGTTCAGTCAGATCCATCTCTTAATAAAATAATTATTTTATTCTTAACAGTTATGGGTTATTAAAATGGCATAGATATATAAACATAGGGAACTTAGGGCTGTGGACCTAGGAAGCTTCAATGATCAGAAGGGGACAGTGCATCTTTTCCAAAGTCCATTTGTAAGTCATCTGTTCAGAGTGAAAGGTGTTTTATCCCCAAAGGAGCAGTGCCTTGAGTGGGTGCTGGGATGCTTATTCAATCCATACAGCCTAATCAACTGGTGTGCTGGTTTTCAAATTATATGTATCAATTAATTGTAACTGAGTTTTATTACTTTTGCTTCTTCACCTTTGCAGTGTAAATTTTAATTTTTATATAGATTGTTGGAGATTTAACTCTGAACTCAAGGAGATTTTTCCCAGTCTGTCCATAACTTGTTATGGAAATATTTCTGGTCATAGATAAACTCAACTCCAAATGGAAAGTTGTCATTAAAGTTTTAAGTTAGAAGCAATTACCTTTGAAATATGTTTGTAACAAAATATGTTTGTATGCTCCCTGCCACTGACTCTACTTTTCTTCTGAGGCCATTCAAGATGGCTGTTCTCTTGCTGTCTGTATATCCCCTGCTCTACCAGTCCCTGCCTCACTCCCATGACTATCCAATCCTCCTAATTATAGGGCATAATCAGTAACTGCCTACATTCCTGCCCCTGCCCTAGTCATTCGTTTCCCTGGTAACAGATGAGTCAACACAACGTCAATTCCCTCTATAAATGGTAGCCTCTTTCTCTCCCAAGTAGTGAAGAGTGCTGCCACGTCCTGCCTGCTGTCTGCTGTACACAGTGGGGGTGTCACTCCAGGACCCTTTGTTTCAGGTGTGTAAGATCCTCTGTACAATATACTGTTGCTGTGTCTGTAGCTGTCTCTGGGTTCTTTCTTAGGTCTTGAGGCTGGGCAACTATAAGGCCTGGGGGGTAGCCCAACAGAGGCTAAGGGAAACAGCAATATTTGTTTAGCTTAAATTAGAAAACCTGACATTGATATTGAATACTTGGGAGTAGTTATCTGCAAACTTTTTTTTTTGTGAGAAAGTGTTTGAATTATTTCAGTATCTTTAAAACTTAAGTTTTCTATTTCTGTTGCAACAGTGTTGGCTTTTTTAAATTTTTGAGTAATTTATCCATTTAACTTTGGTCAGCATCTTGATCAGAGTATAGTAGACTATTGTTGGAGGAGGTCTTGTGAGCTGGACCCTGGCAATTGGAGGCTCTTCACCCCCTCCCCTGTCTAGGAATATACATTCTGTCCACTGTTCCTACAGTGGGATTCGGTTTCAAGGATAAAACCTTGAGAGAGTAAGGAGTGATTGAGACCACCTGAACTCAATATGGGGTTGAACCCAATTAGGACCTCTATATAAACTCTTAAGATTCTGGTGGGTTGGTGTGGAGATCTGCTCGTCTTATGACCACCTAAGACAAGCCCTGTATGTAAGTTCTGTTGCTTATTGTTGTAAAACTGCCACCTACCAATTTGGAGTGGTCTGCCTCTTTTTCTGTTCTCTCTTTGCCCTCTAGTTTCAGATTTTACCTGGCAACTCCCAAAGGTGTTCCCCAGCCACACCATTTCCCTTAGCCTCTGTTGGGCTGAACTGTAATACTGAGAGTCTTTATAGTTCTTTATTTTTTCCACTGCTACTTAATAGGACAGAAGGAACAAGAAATATTTGGAGGCTTTATGTACCAGTTTTAATTTTGGTAAAAAATGAAAAACATGCTTACTTGATATGTAATGTAGTTAAGATTCTCCCAGAAATGGCTTTCTGAAGGACCTGGGAGCCATTCCTTTAAAATGTAATCAAGAAAGGTAGCATCCCTATCTCCTCGTCTCTGTCAGAGGGTCAGAGCCTAACTTCAGTGGGTCCATTGCTCCAAGATGTAAAACTACCTCCCATCATAAAGATAGGAGACGCTTATTTTCCTTTGGCTAAAGCAAATTAGCAAACACAGGTGGCCACCATAATTACCAGGTGAAGTTAAGATGGACTATGCACGACACATGGTGCTGTCAAGTCATCTTGCTTGAGGACTAGTTATTGTTCACCTTGAACATGTGGTTAATGGGCTGTATGTTCTTGGCTACATAAAAGGGGAAGATTTCTTTCTGTCTTCACAGTCCCTTAGCAGACTGACTGTGATGCACTTATATTCTGGCTTAATGTTCATTCAATAATAAACTCTGTTTCTACTTTTGTGAAAAGTTTTCTGGGTTGGCAGAAGGTTTTGTCTTGGATTTATATTTCTCCAATATATTTGCTATGTTTGCATGTGCTATATAATATAACCCTCTGAACTATGCATTTTTATGTCAATGTTTTGAAACAGAAAGCTTAAGTTCAGAGAAATTGACTTACCAAAGTTCATATAACTTATAAATGAAGAATATAATTTGAACTTTTATTTTTTTTAGCTCCACAGTCTTTTATTTCATTGTGCCACATTTCTCATAAGCAGATATATCACTTATTTATATGTTGTCATACTGCATTCAATAACATTGACTTGTTGTTGACATGAGAATTACTAAGGTTTACTTGCTAAATGTGCTCAATTGACTTATGGGCCAAGTCAGATGGAAGACAATTCTCTTCATTTATGCCTGGAGCAATAGTGAGGAGCATATTTATCTCCAAAAGCATGAATTCAAGTCCTTTATTTAAAGTACCTAGACTGCAAAGCAACCATAAACAGTTGGAATACTACCTGTTAAACTAATACCTTAAAAAAATTTAAAATTTTTTTTCTAACCTTCTTTACCAATGTAAACAAACCAAAACTTACTACCTGGTGTTTGTGCTTGCTTGTTTTTTTTTTTTTTTTTTTGCCTCAGGTTCTGCATTCAAATAATGATATCTTTGGAAGTACTCATGAATTTAAATAGCATTTCCTGACTAAAGAAATCCTTGTAAGAACTAAACACTAATGTTTATTAAGATAAAACATTGTTATATGTAATTGATTTTAAATTATTCTAGTACCCACATTTTTAATATTTCTTTTCTATTTCTCTGACTTTTCTCTTTACACCTTTGAAAAAGAGTTTTGTTTTGTATATTCTTAAGTTCATATGAATTCAAAATGTTGAAGTATGTTAGCTGCTTTTTTATTGAAGTATAGTTGATTTACAATATTAGTTTCAGGTATACAACATAGTGATTCAATATTTTTACAGATTATACTCCATTTACAGTTACTCCAAAACAATGGCTATATTTCCCTGTGCTGCAAAAGGGTATATTATCTGCTTCTTGCAGTTTCCAAAAAGTCCTACAAGAGAGGTGAACTCTTGCTAGAGCTAGCCTTTCTGCAGATGGAAATGGCAAAGTCTTCATCTTATAAGGCACCTGCCTCAGATGAGGTCTTTGCAAGGTGTCCAGGCAAGTGAAGTCTGGCTCTCCATCAAGAAGGTGGGATCTGCTACAATTGGCCGAGGGGGTTCAAGTTTCTCAGTTTCTTTCATGCAAATGAGTCTTTCCCAGGTATCAGGGTCCCACTCTCTATTAGGGTCCTGGTTTTGATGCAGAAGTCCTGCTGAGGCTATCATTCATCTTGTAGGTGTCCTACCAGTACCTTTAAAGTCTGAACCTGAAATTTTCCCCACACTTGGACCTGCAAAGGGTCTTAAATATTGCTATGAGGCTTTCTGATTTTCACAGTATGCCTTGAATTGAGTTGAATAACCCAAACCTGTGTTTGCTTTAAAAAAAAAAACCTCTAAAAACAGTTAACCAAAGGCAGCCAATTCTATAGACCTTATTACCATTGACCCCAAACCTTTCAGGTGCTATCCCTACCTCATAAACCAGTGCTTCACTTTCACCTGTAACTTGTCCTAATCTGCAGAGGATTAGAGTGTTATAATTATGATGCTTCTGCAGCCAGTTCTGATCACCACTCCACCTATTGACACCACCTACCAATTTGGAGTGGTCTGCCTCTTTTTCTGTTCTCTCTTTGCCCTCTAGTTTCAGATTTTACCTGGCAACTCTAAATTTATAATTTAGCTAGTTTATGCTAACCTGAGGACTCTCCCAAACTAAGGATCTCCCGTCTAGGGCCACTCTCTAGACCAGCTATCTTAACCTGAGTCCCCCCAAAAGCAGAACCTGAGACAAAGCCTGCCTTTCAGGTAGGTTAATTTAGAATGTGCTTCCAGAGACCCAGAGATGGGGGGGATGGGAAGAATAAATCAAGAAAGGAAGGAAAGTATATCCCAAGTAACATCTTTGGGCTGGTTACTGCTGTAGAAAAGTGGGACTCAGTTCTGTTGGGGACTCTTGGAAAAATGGTGTGGATTTTTCCACGTTCCATTCAAAACGTGAGGTTAACATTTATCAGAAAGTCCCTCTGTTAGTTTTCTCTTGCTGCTGTAACAAATTACCACAAACTAGCAGCAACACTCATTTACTATCTCACTCTTTCGTATATCAGAAATCAAGGTATTGGCAGGGCTGTAGTCTTCTCTGGAGATGCTAGGAGAATCTATCTCCCTGTTCATTCAGGTTTCTAGCAGAATTCAGTTCTTGCTTTTTATTATTTTCAGAAGATCCAAGTTTCCACCAATATCATTTTCCCACAACCTGAATAATTTCCTTTAGCATTTATCATAGTGCAATTATATTGGTAATAAGTCTTCTTAGTTTTCTTTTACCTGGAAATCTTTAGTTTGCCTTCATTCTTGAAGGAAAATATCCTGTATATCTAGGATAAAGATATCATAGAATCCTTGTTAGACCCCAAAAAAAACCAAAACCAAAAACAAACCAGTTTTCAGCACTACAGAGAGATTTTCTCACTCTTCATGGTTTCTGATGAGAAATCAGCCATTAATTGGATCATTTGTCCCCTGTATATAACGCTTTTTCTTACTGCTTTCAAGAGTTGTTCCTTATCTTTGATTTTCACCATTTTGCCTATGATGAGCCTCATAACAGGTTCTTTGTGTTCTGCTTGATGTTTAATATCTTCTTTTTGAAAAATACTATATTTCAATAAATTGGGAAAGTTTCAACTGTTATTTTATATTTTTTCTGCCTCACTTTCTCCTCCTGGTATATCAATTATATGTATATTAGATCATTTGATACCATCTAATCAGTTCTTGAGACTATTTTTTTTTCTCAATATTTTATCTCCGTGTTCTTTGCCTTGAACAATTTTCTATTTCTTCCATTCACCAAAAGTTTTACTTCCTTGGTGATAATTATAAGAGCCATTTAAAATTTCTTATAGTTAGCTCCAACATTTGTTCATCTCTGGGTCAGACCTGACTTTTTTTTCCTTTTCTCCTTTGTATTTTCTTGGTTTTTCTCGTGTTGAATAATTTTGGATTGCATTCAAGATATTATGAATGTTGGAAAGATTCTAGCTTCTGTTATCTGTGATAAGGATCATTTCCTTTGCAGCAGGTACTTGGCTTGTCTGGATTTGAACTAAGCTCTGCTGCATGGGTATCAGATATGGTCTCAGTTGAGAGCTTTTGTCTTTAATTCAGGTGCTTTGAGCCTATTCTGCTTTGAGCATGTTCAGGTTCAGTTGGAGATACTGACAGAAGAGTTTGGGGATCCCCTTTATGGTTTTTGCCACTTCAGAACTGCCATAATTCCTTCAGAGTTTGACATTGCCTAGCTTCACTTTTCTGGTTCCCCAGACCAGAGAGAGTGGGACTTTCTCCATGTGAGACTCTCTCACCACTGTGTGTTCCATGTGCATGTATTTGGTCCTAGGTTAAGGCCACAAAAGATGGAAACATAGTCATGGAGCATGCCATATTCCCCATTCCAAGTGAGTGTGCACTTTCCACCAGACTCTGTTATCTTCATTCTCCAGTACCTTCAGATATTTGCTTTTTGTATTATGTCTAAGTTTTATAGTTGTTTTCTGCAGAGGGGTCCATCTGGTAGCCTTAGTGTCCTACTTGAAAGTGAAATTTCCAGTGAAATCTGGTCCTGGGCTGTTAGAGACACAGTGGTCATCGTTTGTTCCCTTTTTACTTCTCTCTCAGAAAGAGACAATATTCTCAGGAGTATGGGCTCTCTGCACACTGGTGATCCCTCTAAGCAAAGAAGACATGGACACCACATGCTAGTGGGTTCACTTTCAAGATTTAGGCTCAAATTCTACAAGTACAAAAATATTCTAGTTGGTATTCAGCTGCCTTAGTAGTAAAGCCATAGTCCTCATTCATTCACTTATTCATTTCCCTTATTTAACAAATACTGAGTGTCTACTATGTGCCTGGCACAACACTGTTATTTTAGTTATGACAGTGAACAGTATATACATGGCCTCTCCTATTACAGTTAATGTTCTATCAGGAAAGACATTATAATTAATGAGATATAAGATATAATAGGGAGAATACATGTTGTTATAGAAGCCCACCTAAAGGATTTATAATTTAGCTAAGTTGTCTAGTGATGGTTCTATGCTGAAGTGATAAAGTTGATAGCTGAAAGGCAACTTGGAACTATCCGAGTGAAGAAGAAGAAGAAAGGAAAAAAATAGCACATACAGAGAGATTATTTGCAAAGGCCCTCAGGAAAGTAAAAATATAGAAGACTCAAATACATAAAAAGAAGAAGAGTGGTATAGCATAGAGTATGGGGAAAAGGGTGGTGAGATATGTGGGGTTAAAAGGACTGGGCAGTAGGGGGCAGGTCATGATGTGTCATGTAATATATGTGTGCTGGGTGTCTTCCAATATGTCCCTTACTTTTTGCACTGGAGGTCAACATGTATGGATTATATCAATGGTTCCTGTGCCTGTAGTTCCTGTGCCAATGAGGACCCCAGACAGTAGACTGGAAGGCAGGAGGAGAGTGATATCAGGGTATTTATTTCCCTACTGTCCTTCCTATGAAATAGCCTTGAAGTAGTTGTGTTCCATAGCTTGAAGTCCCTCCTAATCTCAAGGAGGCTTCCTCCACCTGATTGTTTTCTCTCTTTTCTGCCTAGGGATAACAATAATCCCAGACTCCTAAATGCTCTGCAAAGTCAGGGAAGCAGAACCGCTATGGATATTATGAAATAAGGGATTTATTATAGGAATAAGACCTTCCACAATGGTGGGAGAAGCTGGGGAAATAACGGTCCATGGGGAGAGTTAGAGGATGAGAGAGAAGTCATAAATCAGCCCTTCTGAAGCACTGGTACAGGTGTGTAAATCAAAACTTCTCAGGCAATCTGGGATGCCAGTCACTTTCAGCTCGTGGACTGGGGTGATGATGGAGCCACAGGGGAAAAGTCTGCATTTAACAGGGATCCTGAGGTAGCAGTTGGGAAGGACAGCTGGAACTGGGGCAAGGACCAGCTGGGACCCATCTGTACCTCTGTATCTGTCCTTTACCACTGTAAAACACTTGCCGTTGGATTGTAATGGCCTCTGCCTCACTTCTGTCTTCCAGATCTCAAAATAAACTTCTTTTCTGGTCAACTCACATCCATAACCATACAGTGAAGGAGATTCTGAAAAATGTGGTTCTAGCTTAGCCATATTGACACGATGCAATCTCACCACACTATTCCTTATGGTTTCCTGATGTTATACCCTATAGTACCTAAATAAGTCATTACTTATAAGATCCACCTGAAATGATACTAATTTGAATGTGTCATGTCTTTCCCATTGGGACCCTGGATGATACACCATTAATTGGATTTATTCTCAGGAAAATTGAAATTATTCTCAGGAAAATTGAAATTTATTTCAATTTATTTATTCTCAGGATTTATTCTCAGGAAAATTGAAAACTATTGGAATTTGAGCAGGGCAATAATGGAACAGAGTTGTATGTTTAGAGATTATTTTATTTTTATTTATTTAATTTTTTAACATCTTTATTGGGGTATAATTGCTTTACAATGGTGTGTTAGTTTCTGCTTTATAACAAAGTGAATCAGTTGAGAGATTATTTTAGATGCAGCATATAAAGAATGAAACAGAGGACCGAGGTTGTGTTGGCTATGAATGGAATTGAAAAAATTCAGAGGCACAGAGATCAAGACCATTTAGGAATCTCTTGCGATTATCCATATGAATGGCCATGGTGATGAAGGAAACTGGGCAGATTTAAAAGACAGTGACATCAGGTAGAATGAGTGGATTTGATGACTAATGAGGGTGGTGTTTCTGTGCAGACTGACATAATAGGTACCACTGAGGGAGATACAGTTGTCACATCTAAGAGAAACATTCATAAATACAAGCTGATATGAATGAAAATACAATATTAGAAAAGTGGGCATAACTTATATTGTAAAATGTACAAAAATGTAACTGCTTGTATATTCTTAAGCCCCCCTTTCTGCTGATAGTAGAAGAGAAAGGAAAACTTGCCAGTTAGAGGTAACTCTTCTGGCCTTAAGCAGTCTGTTTCAGTTTAACTGAACATCCTTTGGGTAAACTCTTCTCTAGGTCTGTCTCTCCCCTGCTTTGTGCCTCCCAACTCGTGGAGAAAGCTTGTGGAAAGCTTCACCATAGCGTTAAGGGAGGGGCATGTTAGTCTTCTCTGAGGGCTCTGGCTGACCTTGACTACAGTCACTGAAGCAAAGTCTGGGCTTGTATAAGTTCTAGCATGCTCTTTTGTTACAGGCAAGGTATGATGGCTTTTTCTACAGTGTTCTTGAAAGCATGGTTTAATCCCTGAAGCCTGGCTGCAGCACCATCTGATCAAGCATTTAAGTTTCTTTGTCTTTCTGTTTCAATGCCACTTTTGTCCTTTGTTATGATGAAAGAGTTTCCACAGCCACTCACGGACATTTGAGATAATCTGGATTCTTTTAACATGACACAGAAGATCAGAGAAACTTGAGTTCAATCTTCCAGGACCATCTATCTCGATGCATTTCTGTCCTTGGAGCTCTTCCTCCTGTGTCATATTGTAAGGATGTATATCACCAGCTTGACAATCTGACAATTCCCCAGATGTTTTTTCTCAACAATGTCTCTCCCCAGAAACTCAGGGTTCATAATTCCCCTAGTCTTATACTTCCATATCTCTTTACAATCCAAAATGCACAAGATTTCTACTTCTTCTTCCTGTCAAGTAGGAACTTTTCCTTTGTCATATTATCTATCCTTTCAAAAGTAGTACTTTAAAAAACCAATGAGCCAAACAACTTTTGGGTTTAGATATATAATGGGGAGACTTCCTCTGTAAACATGGCCTAGCTTCAAGACTATTAGAGATAACTATGGACTGAGGAAATTAAATTTGCAACCAAAAGCTGAGTAATACTGTCTTTGTTTTAAGCTATATTTATTGGTCTTTGCACTGATGTAAGGAGTGTCCTTGGGTCAATAGCTGAAGTTTCCAAAAGGCAAAGGGAATAAAAAATTCTGAGTTTGATATATAAAAAATAAACCAACACCTTCCCATTCAGGATGTTGGTGTAATCTGTCATACAGCATTGTAAGTCAAAAGCACATGGAAATCTATAGAGAATTGGACAGTTGAAATAATGGATACATTTGGCCCCATCTCTATAAAACCTGTAGAGTTTTGATTCTATAACACCCAGTATTACATACTTCATTTAAATTTAAACATATTTCTTTACTGTATAACAGCAAGTAGATGGCTTTTAGCTTTGTTCCCTGGCTCATGTGGAATGGAGACCGGAGTTTTTATGTTAGATACTGCCTGACACTGAGCTCTTTCCTTGGACTAGAAGGAAGTATTATAAAACAAATCTATGGAAGAAAGGGCAAGAAACCTCTCTAGGTATTGAATTAGAACATTTACTGAGGAAAATGTTGCTGCATTTAGAAAAAGAAAATCATTTATTTCAAAACTTAGAAATGAAGGCTAGTATGTTCACTATGAAGTATTTGTTTCTCCTTTGTGAGTTGCCATTCACATGGCACACAAAGCAATCTCCCAGAGAAGAGGAGACAGGCAATAAGCACCAGATTCTGAAAACCTTAGCTATGAGATATTATCCCCCTACTTTGAAGGTTTTTTTCTTGTTGACATTTAATGATTCTGAAGGTTTACTGGTTACTTTGTCATTCTATAATTCAATCAAGTTGAGTTAAAATATTTAAATATGCCAGAAACATATATCAATGAACACTGCTAAGGGGTAGAGAGAGGGTGGAAGGTCTTTCCATTTTGGAAGAATTCAGATGCCCTGGAGTATTAAAAGTCATTATTATAAAAACCCTGGCATTCTTTCCAGCTGGTCTTTTGTGATACTGATATAAGCTAAAGGATTACTGAAAAATAGAGATGTCTCTAAAGCAATAGGTCTTTGTAACTTAGAATGGGACCTCTGATGCCTCAGAAATGAACTAAGAAAGAAATAAAGACATTGGAATCTTCATTTGAGTTATTCGTTGAGCATGGTGCTACCCATGGGGTGGGTTAGCATTCATAAAAGATGTTTCCCCCTGACATGCTTGCATAAGGAAGACATTGCTTACTATGATTATATTTTTCACTGGTTTCTCTCAGACATTGTTTTCATCTCCAGAACATTTTGTTTGTCCCCAAATGACTTCTAAAATATGTGGATTTTCAGAATTTGGGAAAACTCAAGAAATTTTAAAGCCAATACTTTATAGGAAGGGCATAGGACAATAAGAAAGATAAGTTTTAGGAAGTGTAAGAGAAGATTGAGAAGCTATGGTAAGCCACTTGGTATAGAAATATACTGAAATATTGAAATCCCATCTCTAAAATGACCTTGGGATTATAAATTTAGAGTATATATTTCTAAATAGGGGACAACTCATTATGCTGAGCTAGAATAAGAGACTGATGCCAACTGTGAAGTAATTGGTTGAGAGCACTGTCAACATTGTTTTGCCCAGGCAGTACTTTTCGGGTCCATGTGATTTAATAAAAATATCAACAAAATATCAGGACTACATTGGATACAGTGGGAATGAGAATGGACTGGTGAGAGGGTTGAATGTCTCTTTCTCCCGCTTTGCCATGCACATATCAGCCCTGGAAGCCTGTGTTTGATGACCCATTTTGATAGGCAGTGATGGCAGTAGTTTGAATGATGACTAACACCATGACACTCAGCAACACTTTAAGTCCCCTCTATTTCACAGATGGGAAGGTATTCACTTGTTCCTGGCTCTCACTTGAATGGCTATTTCATATTCGTAGATAGGTATGACACCCCTATTACTTATGTTTAGATGCCAGTAGCAACTCACTATTTTAAACTAGTTGACAGAGAAAATATTTGCAAATTCTAAAATGTGTCTTGTCTTTCAGTTGCATTAAGCAGATGAGGAACATTGTTGCCTTAAACATGGGAATTTTCTAACACATGCATGAATTTTCAAAATTATACTAGTATCCTGGAGTTCTACCACATGCTTGACATCATGTTACATCTATTCTCAGAAAGTGAAATTATCCCTTTTAAAAAAAAAACAAAAAAATTGTCCCAGTGTGAAGACAGTATATTAATAGATATTCAGGGGCCAGAAGAACACCAGAAGGCAGATGCACGGGGTTGAGAACATGTTTTACGGACAGCTTTGATAAATCAGCAACTGAAAAGCCTACAAATTAGAAGTTCTGCGGGGACTGAAAACACTATCTGACATACTATTAAAGCTAATTTGTTTATGTTAAGGAAATAAAGAATAATTATAGACAAAGCTAACAGAAACTGCCATCACAGGCTTAATGAAATGCTTCCCGTGACATTTTGCAAATTATTTGTCAATTGTTGCTGTGCTGATGGAAGTGGCTGGTGTGGTCAGTTGACCATTTCATTGTTGTTCTTTACTATTCTTGCAGTTGTTATGTTAACACACAATCCTAGAGAAAAACTTTCTTGTTCTGAGGGAGAAGACCATGTATTCCCTTCGTTATTATCTCTTTTTTCCCTAAATAATCATACAGACATCATATTCCTCCTTGTAGTCTTTCGGATTGGGAAATGTGCTTCAATATAGTGGTTTGGTTGTTGATCAACTGTGTTCACTTGGTCCCCTTGCTCATGATTCTAATATCAAATAAACTTAGTTAAATTACTTCCGGTTTTAATGATCAGAGGCACTTCAAGTTGAATCAACGAATTAAGTACTCTCACGGCCTCTGGTTTACTCATGGCTTCTATTGCTAACTGCTTCTGTGTACTACCCTATCTTAGTATATAAGCATTTGGGATATGCCAGCAGCCACCAACTACATTATCTCTAAAGATTGTGTGTTCAAAATCTCCAACACAGAGATGTTATTCGGTTAGTTAGACATTTTTGACCCTGTTGGGCAAATCTGTCATGCCAGATCACTTCAGGTGCTACTGGCCATAAAGATATTGGCTGCCTATGGGGGAGGCGTAGATCTCTGTTTTACTCTGCTGTGGCTAGGATGGTTGAGTCACATAGTCAGTCTACCTTTTAAGGAGCTCCGAAAATGCACATAGAGCATAATAGACTCCTTCTTAATACCCACAGAAATGTAAAATCCTGCATCATAAAGAACAGCTTCCACAGTTGTTTGCCATGTTTTAGATCCTGAACTAAGTACATCATACATCTTGAGACATACCAGTCTCATAACAGGACAAAGTATTATTATCAACAAGGAAGTTTAGCCTGAGGAAAGTCAAATAATATGCCCAATGGTATAATATCAGTAAGTGATACAGCCAGTACTTGAACTACATTCCAGGTAATTTATAATCCTAATTTCCTTGCCTACCACACTATGCTGTATCTGAGGTTATGGGAAAGTAGAGAGCTAAGAGGAGTTGGCTATGCTTTTGCTACCAATTTGCTAGACATATCACTCAAAGTCCTTTAATATGTAAGTTCTCCCATTTGGAAGAGTTTGCTGTGGTTAGGCAATGATATTATTCTTCTTTAAAAGAGAATCTATATGAAGATTGAGTGAGAGTTTTATATAAAGCCTCTAATACAGTTCTTGGCACAAAATAGGCCCTTAGTACATTATTATCGTTGGGGTCGTCAGTCTACTACTTCCAGGTAAAATTACATCATGCATAGATAAACTCCTTTACAAAGGCACAGCACAGATGCAGCCATACCCATTGAAATCCTCCTGTTTCCAGTGGCTTGTTTTTATTTTATCATTGATCGTTTCTCTTTCTCCCCTCTTTTCTAGGCTGGACCTTTAGGTATATGTAGCTGAGTTGTGTTCCTTTCCTAATAATAATATATCACTGGGGTAATGGAGAAGGAACTCTGTAGAGTGCTTGTTGGCATGAAAGGACTTTTATCCTTAAATATGTCCTCAAATAGGAAAGGTAAAACAAGCTGATTGTGTGATGGAGAAATTAAATTAAATCATTAACTCTTCATTCATCCAACCAGTATTAATACTTGCCACGTGCTAGATGCTGCGAGCATGTTATACAGTAATGTGTAATCTGTTACCTGAATGTGAAATCTTTTTGATTCTGATGCAAAGAGTCTTCAGCTTAGCATAAAACTAAGCTGACGGGCTTCCCTGGTGGCGCAGTGGTTGAGAGTCCGCCTGCCGATGCAGGGGACACGGGTTCGTGCCCCAGTCCGGGAAGATCCCGCATGCTGCGGAGCGGCTGGGCCCGTGAGCCGTGGCCGCTGGGCCTGTGCGTCCGGAGCATGTGCTCCGCAATGGGAGAGGCCACAGCAGTGAGAGGCCCGCATACTAAAAAAAAAAAAAAAACTAAGCTGACTTATTGGTTAATTATTATTTCTAGCTCATCATTTTTATACAGGGTCCCAACACAGGGACTCATCACCCGTGATTCACAAATTGAAAATTCTACAACATATAGTATATTGTGGGTGATTTATAGTATCTCTTCCCATCAGCCACAAGAAAAATTGTAAGCAATAAAGATGCTCATATAAGAAACAAAAAGTATATAATAAAAAAATTAAAAGCCATATACAGCAAGTGCTAACTTGGTTATTTTCACATTTTGAGGACTATAGATAATTCATATAAATGGGCATGTTTTTATTCTAATTATTTATGCTTCCAGTTCCAAGGCATTAGTCTTTTTAAAAAGGTATATAATTGAGGCCTGAGGAACTAGGCAACATATTTATCCAAGCATTACAGGGCTTTAGAATATGTTAAGAATCAACACAATTAAACTTCGAGATATTACTGCCTTGCTACTTTAAAAATGAGCTATTTTTAAAAATATACCCAGGGAAGCACTTTTTTAAAAGCAATTCTGCTTATCTGTAAAATGTACATTTTAGGTTTGATATCAAGGTTTGAGCTAGTTGTTTCTACTTACTAAAATGGAAAACTGACTCAAATCTTGGTTTGCATCAAATAATTCAATATGTTACATGTAGCTAGGACTGAGATTTACATCAGTGAGAACATGTTCGAAAAGGGTGAATTTTGATTAGGTCCCAAGAGGAAAAGCACTTCAGGATCTGTTTGTGTGTATGTGTGTGTTTACACTTACACTTACATTTGCATTTGTACTAAAATTCATAGGCTTTTATGTTCTTGTTTGTTAAAATGCAGCGGATTCCATAATCTTGGGAGCTCTATTTTTATACAGAAATTAGAAACCAATAGTATAGATACAGCAACATGTTATGTTGAAGCAGTCACTTTACTTTTGGAGTTCTGGACAAGGTGAATGCACCAAAGGAGAAATAAAGTATCATTACCCCAACCACACACAACACTCTTGTGTTCCTTGGCTCCCATAGAAGATAATCAGAAAGGGCAGAGGAACTCTCTAAATAATAGAAGCTATTTCTTCCATATCAATTGGAAAGCCTTATTGTATTTGTGCCCAGCAATTGTGCTGATCAATGAAAAGAGACGGTTTTTTGATTAAAGCAATCATTGATACTTTAATGAAATAACTATTATACAGAAGATACTGCATTGAGAAATGGGCTCTGAACTTATGAAATTTATAGTTTAGCTGAGAAGATGAGATAGGTAGGGTTGACATTAATTATACATAGTATATGCTAATTAGTGAACACATAGCTTGGACCAGTAGGTCCTAAATATCATCAGAAGCATCAGGAAATGTTTTCACTCTCCTCCCTCCTTCCCGCCCTTCCTCCCTTCTCTATGGAGACTTCAGTTTTCTCCAAAGAAGAACATTCTAGTCTCCTGGCTGGCCACCAATGTCCCTAGAACTGGCTGGTGGTGGATGGGTGAGAGGGGAGTTGGGGAGGCCTCATCCTTCATTATGAAGACTTTCATATATTCCTTTTCTTGTCAGTTAGGGGCCTTTTCCCTGAACTTGCCTATGCCTGTTGTCACGAAATCTGGAGCCTCTGTAGTTCAATCCTCCAGATCTACATCTAATCATTTCCTTCAGGAGTTGGGGAAGAATAGTTGCTTCTTGCTTGGGAGTGAGTGAGAGGCTCTCAAGTCTAACTAGACTTTCAAATAATATCTGATACCAGCTCTTTGTGTCGTCTTTGCCTATATGCCTGTTGATTCCAAATCCTGGAATCAATCTATATGCCTGTTGATTCCAAATCCTGGAATCAATCTATATGCCTGTTGATTCCAAATCCTGAGCTTCTCTGGGATTCTATAGGATGAATCAGATTGCTTCTTGTATACAACTGTTGACAGCATAATTACACCTAAGTCAATTGTATTCTTTTATTGTCCATCTTGCAAAATTTTGGTGACCTCTCTTGTCTGTTATCTACTCTCTAGTTCATTTTCCTTTTGGATTTATACTTTTAGTTCCTTTACTGTAATTTTAGTGAAATTTCTGAAGTAAGCCTAGATAATAGTTTACATACAAGTTGCTGTGTTTAACAGAATATCTCATAGTTTTCATTGGACCTCTATGGAAGTATCTACTTGGCTTCTAGAGAATTAGACCTGGATTACAGTATCTGAATTCTATAGTTGTGTTTTCTGTCTTGTGATACATATTTTCACTTGTCTTAAGTATTTAGAGGATGGCTTCTTAAATATCCCCAAGTCACTCCCAGGTAGATTCCTTCCAACTGGTTGTTGATGAGACTTACATTCCCATCCTCCACTGTCTTGAATGTCATTCTTACACCTAAATAGGCCAGTTCCAACCATCCTTGATGTCAAATGGCAGGGAGGAGGCTTTGTGTGTTGCTCATATTCTTAGTTCAGTTAAAGTCATGAAATGGCTTAGAAACTTTTTCCTTAGCCAGTTAGGGTCAACAGATGCCCCAGTTTTACAAGGTGTCAATAGAACTGGAAAGGAGAAAGTAGTTCCTATGGTAGGTTCACTTTGTGAAGATGTAGGTAATGCAGAGAGAAGAATGGAAACAAAGTTAGGTTCTTTTAATTTCTGGAATTGTGGCCCCACAGTTGACTTGTGTAAGTTGTTTTCTGCTTTGTGGCATATTCATACATCCTTTTCTCTTTCTAAACAAGCATTCTCTAAAATTATTTAGGGTCTGTTTTATATATATATATGTGTATATGTGTGTATATATGTATGTTATGAACGTGTGTGTGTATAAATATTGGCATGTGAATTAACCCAAAGCACACACTAAGGTCTTTAATATACTTTCCTATTGGTCTTACTGGGCTTCTTTGTTGTAAAGCGATCCTGTCTATATTTTACATCTTTTCTTCCAAAGACAGACATTAACCCGAGCTTGTATTTGTTAGTACAAGCTCGAGCTGACATTGAGGTTCACAATTCAAGATAATTATCGGGCTATTGGAAGGTGGGGATCAGTGGTTTTAGTGTTAGTGACATGAACAAACTCCAACCTAAGTGAAAAATATTCTGGGAGGTTAGTTTTTATGAGGGAGAGGAGTATATAGGGGGTGAGTAAGAATATTCTTACCACAAAGAGGCATAGTCCAAGTGCTTCTTGAGTTCAAGGACTGTGTCTAATTTATCCTGTATCCCTCAAAACCTTGAACATAATAGATGTTCAATAAATTGTTAAATAAGTGAAAGAATAAAAATATTAGTGAGGTGGTTCCTGCCTGTCGGAGCCTCTTCCTGAGCCTAGCCTTACAGGAACTCAGACAATGACAGCTTTGGGTTTTGTCCCAGCATATGGCACAAAATGATAAAGTAGAGTTTTCTAGTGGTATTCTCTGAATTCTAGACCTTGGTGGTGATCCATAAGGATGGTTTTTGCTGTGCTGTCAGTAATTTATTTCCCCCTGCCTGCATAGCTACACTCCTATAATTTCCTCAAATGAGACACTTTCTCATTGTCTGCATTAAATACTCTGTGTGGCCAACATTCATGTATACTTTAAAACTGCTAGGCATCCCAAATGATAGATGAATTGAGATAGAATTAAAATATGCTTTAGTAAGTTCATATATTTTAATCATTTCAGCTTGTTGTTTTTCTGGTTGTTCACTAATGTGGTTTGATTGTTCTTGTATCCTGGGGCTGTTTTAATGAAGAGCAATTTTTAGAAACTCAGGAAAATAAACAAACGGATAAATTGTCTTTGCGTAGCTCTGCATCAGATTAAATGTTTGTCACTGGAAGTTCAGTTCTTGCAAGAAGTAAATGAAATGCTCTGATCTCTGCTCATAAAAATCAAGAATGAAGATGTCTCTTCACTGAGTCCCGTGGCTCTCTGGGAGGTGAGAGCGTGGGCCGCAGCAGCAGTTTTTATTGCAAACATCCTCAATTCTCTACCCCACCCACAATTAGCAGGTTGCCTGTTCAGAGTGTGCTGTCAACCCATTAGTCCACGTCAGCTCTGAGTTGGGATGTATCTGCGAAACAAGAAGTTATGACATTTTGCTTTCGTCTCATCTTTTTTTTTAAATTGTTGTTTAGAGGAAAATGTTCATGATTATTTTTATACTAATAGAATCATAATTCCATTTGGTATATGATTCAGAATCTCTAGATCTCATTTCCCCCTCCATTCTCTTATACATAAAATAAGGTTGGTAGTATTATCCATTCAGAGTCAAATAGGAATATCAATAAATCCAGCAGTTACCCATTTCCTGTCAGTTTTCTATCTAGAACAATTAAGATAGGGGATGTGTCTCTTTACAACTACCTGAGCAAATTTTAATTAGCAGAGCTAAATTAGATGAGTGAGGATGAACTGGAAAGAAAAGGTTGCCTGGGAATATTTCTTAAGGTTCCAAAACTTGAGAAGTAATCTCTTAGAAGCAGTTAGTGGGTCTATCTAGCACACAAATTTATTTACTTGGTATTATCGCTCCCCCTGTGGCCCTCAAGTTGAATGTCACATTCTCAGCCTTTCACAATGTTCTTTCTCTATTTTAAGTTTGACTTAGTCACTCTGTGACATTCTAACACTGCAGAACAAAACTTTCTAATGTCTCTATAGTAGTTAACCTAGAAATGAAATGAAAGTTTAGCCAAAACAGAAGAATGTGTACTCATACAGACAGATGGACTCTCTCTCTCTCTCTCTCTCTCTCCCTCCCTCTCTCTCTCTCTCTCTCTCTCTCTCTCTCTCTCTCTCTCTCTTTATATTTGTGTAGAAACCAGTTAGGGCTAGGGCTAGTGAGAATTTCAGAGTCTGTTTCAAATTCTTGGAAGCTTTTTTTCAAAGGGCTATAATGACTTTCATTGCAGCTTTTGTTGCCTTTCCTCATTTTGAATTGTGCATTTCTGGCAGGTCTAATTCCTACATGCATTCCTGTAGTTGCATTTAATAATCAAAGGGTAACTTTCATTGTAGATGTGTGGCTCCCATCTCCTTTGAAGTTACCTAAACTTCTAGATACAGATGAATTCCTAAAATAATTCGTGGACTTCTAAAAACATGTGTTTGGTATGTTAACTGCTAATGGAAAGTACTGAAACACTGGCTAGAGCAGAGGACTTGCCCTGCTGTCACTGACATCAGGATAGAAGACAAAGGGTATTGTAGCTTAGTCTTTATTTCAGCAACTTGATTGTAGCCCCAAGGAAATGTCCTCATTATTACTGTGTCTTCTACAAGGTGTAAAGAGACAAGGGAATGCTGAGATTCTCCTTTTAAATGTTGAATAATAGCTACCATTTTTTCACCATGACTTTGTGAAAAATTAGATTTTTTTAATCTCTGAAGCATGGAGTGCCCTCTATTTGTTTTCTTACTAGGTTTCCCTTGTCCCATTACTTGGAGTGGAAGTGTATATTTTACCAGCCATTAGCAGTGCTTCTGAGAAAGAGCCTTAGAAATAAAGGTTGGCAAAAGTTAGTAATTAGAACTAGAATCTCTGACCTTACAGCATGCATCCATTTCAATATAGGGTTAAAAAAAAAGGGAGTTGTCAGGTGACTATGCACCTCTTTCTTTGTTCCTCTGGTTTCTGGAATAGAGAGACTTTTTAGATAAGATAAAATAGCTTAGATTTCTTTCACCATTTTCTTCCCTGTCCACGTAAGGAGAATGAGAGGAAAATATGATAGTACAAGTATTTTCAGAGAGGATTCTTTCTCTTTGATAATTTTACCATTTTTAATGTTTATGCCTAGTCTATAGGGCATATGTGTTGCACATTTTATCCCTACGGTGTAGCATTGTGTGCCACACATTCTTGGTAAGTATCTGCTGAGTGCTGAAGAAGATGATAATGATGATCACAGAAATTCTATCTGTAAAGACCAACCCACATTAAGAATCCTATTCTCATCTTTAGATTTTCTTCCTCTGAAACATTTTAACTAAAACAAAATATACTTAGTCTTCTGCAAATACATCTTGTTCTTTCCTGCTTCTGCTTTTTTTTTTTTTTTTTTTTTTTTTTTTTTTTACTTATAATTGTCTTCCTTTCAGGCTCTATAATTCCTGCTTTTCCTTTAAGACTCAGTGCAGAAATTCCCTTTTTCCATCAAGGTCTGTAGCCATATCATCTTGATCTTCCTCCTTTTAGCTGCTTAGAGAAGCCACAGTCTGAGGGGGTCAGTTTTGGCTGGGGAAGTTCTTGATGGTTTGGTGAGGATACTCTGTGGGTTCCATATGGGGCTGTATTGCAGGGACCAGAGAGTGAAAATAATCCTTTCTAAGGTAGGATCTCCATCAGGATTAAAAGAAACACTTTATTAAGTGGTATCTTAGTGTACCCTTGATTGCCCTTCCTTAATAACTAATAATGTTGGCCATATGTTCATGTGCTTATTTGCCATTATTTTATTTTTTTTAAAGAAGACGTTGGGGGTAGGAGTTTATTAATTAATTTATTAAAGTACTATTGACATACTGTAAGTTTCAGCCACTGTAAGTGTACAATTCAGTGAGTTTTAATAATTAATATAGTTGGGTAACCATCAGCACAATCCAGTTTTGGAGCATTCCCATCACCCCAAAGATCCCTCCTTTCCATCTTTAGTTAAGCTCCACTCTCAGCTCCAGCCCCAGTCAACCACAGAGCTTTCTGTTTTATAAGATTTGCTTTTATGAATATTTCATATAAAGGGAATCATATGCATCTGTCTTCTTTCACTTAGCTTAATATTTGGCATGTGTCTTTCACTTAGCATAATGTTTCTGAGGTTCATTCATGTTGCACTGTAGTTCATTTTAATTGGTGAATAGTATTCTATAGAACTGATAGATCACATTTTGTTTATCCATTCACCAATTGATGAATAGTTGAATTATTTCAAGTTTTGGGGCTATGACAAATAATGCTAAGAATATATGTATGTAAATAGTTGTGTGGACATATGTATTCATTTATCCTTGGTATATACCTAGGATTGGAATTGCTAGATTGCATGGGAAGTTAAGGTTTAGCTTTCAGAAATGGCCTGTATTAGTTATCTTTTGCTGTGTAAAAATAAACTGCAAACTTAATAGCTACGTGTTGTTTTTAGCTACTATCTCATAGATTTTGTGGGGCAGAGTCTGGGCTTGGTTTAGATGTGTCCTCTGGCTCAGAGTCTCTCACAAGGCTATAGTCAGGGTGCTGACAGTGGTATTATCTCAGATCTCAGCTGGGGAAGAATCTGCATCCAAGCTCCTGTGGTTCTTGGCGGAATTTATTTCCTTATGGGTTGTAGGACTGGCCTCGGTTTCTTGCTGTCTGCCAGAGGCTACTGTCACTTCTTTGCCATGTGGGCCTCTCTGTAGGACAGCTCACAACACAGCAGCTTACTTTATCAAAGTCAGCAAGGGAGAGAGTCCACTAGCAAGATAGTAGTTACATTCTTACAAAATGTAATCATGGAAGTAACATTCCTTTGCCATACTTTATTGGTTAGAAGTAAGCCACCTGTCATACCCAGACTCAAGGGGAGGTGATTACAAAAGGAATGACTACTAGGAGGTGGGAATTATTTGGGGTCATTTTAGGGTCTGTCTGCCATACTACCAAATTGTTTTCTAAAGTGCTTCTAACATTTGACACTACCACCAACAAAGCATGAGGGTCCTAGTTTCTCCGCATCCTTACTAGCACCTGTTATAGTCTGTATTTTTGATTATGGTCATCCTAGTGTGTGTGAAGTGGTATCTTAGTGTACCCTTGATTGCCCTTCCTTAATAACTAATAATGTTGGCCATGTATTCATGTGCTTATTTGCCATTATTTTTTTTATTTTTATTTTTTTAAAGATGTTGGGGGTAGGAGTTTATTAATTTATTTATTTTTGCTGTGTTGGGTCTTCATTTCTGTGCGAAGGTTTTCTCTAGTTGTGGCAAGTGGGGGCCACTCTTCATTGCGGTGCGCGGGCCTCTCACTATCGTGGCTTCTGTTGTTGCGGAGCACAGGCTCCAGACACGCAGGCTCAGCAGTTGTGGCTCACAGGCCTAGATGCTCTGTAGCATGTGGGATCCTCCCAGACCAGGGCTCGAACCCATGTTCCCTGCATTAGCAGGCAGATTCTCAACCACTGTGTCACCAGGGAAGCCCCTATTTGCCATTATTATATCTTCTTTGATGAAATGTCTATTCAACTCTTCTCCCATTTTTCAACTGGGTTATTATTTAGTTGTAAGAGTTCTTTTTATATTCTGGATACAAGTTCTTTATCAGATATGTGATTTGCAGATACTTTCTTCCAGGTCTTGGTTTGTATTTTTATTTTCCTACTAATGTATTTTAAAGTACAAGTTTTTTCAAGTTTGATGAAATTCATTCATTGATAGTCTTCTTTTATGGATCATATTTTGGTGTTATATCCAACAGCTCTTTGCCTGATATAAGTTCTCAAGGATTTTTCTGTGATGTTTTCTTCTAATTATTTTATAGTTTTAGATCTTATATTTACATGTATAACACATTTTGGGTTAGTGTTCATGTATAGTGCAATGTAAGGGTCCAAATTCATTCCCATTATTGCTAATTTGTATCTTCTTTCTTTTTTTTTTTTTGGTTCATTCTATCTAAAAGTGTTAATTTTGATCATCTTTTCAAAAGAAAATTAGTTTCCTTGATTATTTTTTTTAATCCACTGTCTTCCTGTTTTTTATTTAACCTATTGGTCTCTAATCTTTATTGCTTCCTTATTCTATTTGCTTTGGGTTCAGTTTTTTGTTATTTTTGTAGTTTTTTTTAAAAGTGGGATCTTAGGTTATTGACTTGTGATCATTCTACTTTCCTAAGATAGGGGTTTCTACATACTTCTCTCAGCATTGCTTTGGTTCCACCCTGCAAATTTTTAATCTGTTTTGTTTTCATTTCAATTTAATTCAAAAATATTTTCTAATTCTACTTATGATTTCATCTTTGACACTTGTATTATTTAGAATTGTTTAATCTCCAAATATTTAAAGATTTCCCAAAATTCTTTATATTGCTTATTTCTAATTCTGTTATGGTTGGAGAATGTATTTTGGATTATTTCAGTCATTTTAAATTTATTGAGACTTGTATTATGGACTGTCATATGGTCTATCACATAAAGGTTTATATTCACTGAAAAGAATGTGTGTTTTGCTCTTATTGTGTGTAGTATTCTATAGATGTCAGTTAGGTCAAGTTAGCTTTAACCTTGCTGATTTTCTACCTTTTTGTTCTATCAATTGTTGAGACTCGGGTATTAAAATCTCCAACTATTATTGTTGGATTGCCTATTTTTTATTTCAATTATATCAATTTTTGTTTCATGTATTTTTGGGTTCTCTTGTCAGGCACAATGTGCTTGTGTCATTATGTTTCCCTAATGAAATAATATTTTATCTCTATGAAATGGCCATCTTTGTTTTTAGTAATATTTTTTGTATTAAAGGTTATTTTGTCTGATATTAGAATAGCATTCCAGCTTTGTTACAGTTACAATTTGTGTTGTATATTTTTTTGCCATCCTTTAGTTTCAACCTATTTGACAAAATCCAACATCATTTCATGATAAAAATACTCAATAAGCCAGGAATAGAAGGTAACTTCTCAGCGTGATAAAGGACAACTCTGAAAAAAAACAAAGGTATTATCATCTCTAATGCTTAAAGACTAAATGCTTTCCTCTAAGACCAGGAACAAGACAAGGATGCCTGCACTCACCACTTGTATTCAACCTTGAACTAGAGGGTTTAGCCAGGGCAATTAGATCCCCCCCCCCCAAAAAGCATCTAGATTGGAAAGGAAGAAGTAAAATTACTTCTATCTGTTTCTATTCACAGATGATAGAACTGTGTATATAAAAATCCTAAAGAATAACTAAAAAGAGTTAGAACTAATAAACAAGTTCAGCTGGTTTGCTGACACAAGATCAATATACACAATTTATAGTATTTCTCATGGTTTTAATAACATTTCAAAATGATATTAAGAAAACAATTCTAATTCCATTTGCAAAACATAAAAAATAGGAATACATTTAACAAAAGAATTGTAAAACCTATACTCTTAAATAACTACAAAACATTGTTGGAAGAAATTTCAGAAGATCAAAATAATTGGGATAATATATTAATGGATTAGAAAACTTAATATTGTTTGTTAGGATGGAAATACTACCCAAATTGAACTACAGATTCAATACAATTCGTACCAGAATCCCAGATGACTTCTTTGTAGGTATTATCAGATAATTCCAAAAACTCATATGGATTACCAGGAGCTCAAAATAGCTAAAAAATTCTTAATGAAGGAGAACATAGTTGGAGTACTCACACTTCCCAATTTCAAAACTTACTGCAAAGTAAAATTGTGGCATTGGCATAACGATATACATTGATGAAATAGAACTGTGAGTCCAAAAATAAAGCATACATCTATAATCAAGTGTTTTTTTAACAAGGGTCCCAAGACCCTTTAATAGAGTAAGAAAAGTATTTTCTTTTTTTTCCATTATTTTGACCTATTTATAACCTTCTTTTTTTTTTTTTACATCTTTATTGGAGTATAATTGCTTTATAATGGTGTGTTAGTTTCTGCTTTATAACAAAGTGAATCAGTTATACATACACATATGATCCCGTATCTCCTCCCTCTTGCGTCTCCCTCCCTCCCACCCTCCCTATCCCACCCCTCTAGGTGGTCACAAACCACTGAGCTGATCTCCCTGTGCTATGTGGCTGCTTCCCACTAGCTATCTATTTTACGTTTGGTAGTGTATGTATGTCCATGCCACTCTCTCACTTTGTCACAGCTTACCCTTCCCCCTCCCCATATCCTCAAGTCCATTCTCTAGTAGGTCTGTGTCTTTATTTCTGTCTTACCCCTAGGTTCTTCATGACGTTTTTTCCCTTAGATTCCATATATATGTGTTAGTATACAGTATTTGTCTTTCTCTTTCTGACTTACTTCACTCTGTATAACAGACTCGCGGTCCATCCACCTCACTACAAATAACTCAATTTCGTTTCTTTTTATGGCTGAGTAATATTCCATTATATATATGTACCACATATTCTTTATCCATTCATCCGATGATGGACACTTAGGTTGCTTCCATGTCCTGGCTTTTAAATAGAGCTGCAATGAACATTTTGGTACATGACTCTTTTTGACTTTTGGTTTTCTCAGGGTATATGCCCAGTAGTGGGATTGCTGGGTCATATGGTAGTTCCATTTGTAGTTTTTTAAGGAACCTCCATACTGTTCTCCATAGTGGCTGTACCAATTCACATTCCCACAATACTGAAAGAGTGTTCCCTTTTCTCCACACCCTCTCCAGCATTTATTGTTTCTAGATTTTTTGATGATGGCCATTCTGACTGGTGTGAGATGATATCTCATTGTAGTTTTGATTTGCATTTCTCTAATGATCAATGATGTTGAGCATTCTTTCATGTGTTTGTTGGCAATCTTCTTTGGAGAAATGTCTATTTAGGTCTTCTGCCCATTTTTGGACTGGGTTGTTTGTCTTTTGTTATTGAGCTGCATGAGCTGCTTGTAAATTTTGGAGATTAATCCTTTGTCAGTTGCTTCATTTGCAAATATTTTCTCCCATTCTGAGGGTTGTCTTTTGGTCTTGTTTACGGTTTCCTTTGCTGTGCAAAAGTTTTGAAGTTTCATTAGGTCCCATTTGTTTATTTTTGTTTTTATTTCCATTTCTCTAGGAGGTGGGTCAAAGAGGACCTTGCTGTGATTTATGTCATAGAATGTTCTGCCTATGTTTTCCTCTAAGAGTTTGATAGTTTCTGGCCTTACATTTAGGTCTTTAATCCATTTTAAGCTTATTTTTGTGTATGGTGTTAGGGAGTGTTCTAATCTCATACTTTTACAGGTACCTGTCTAGTTTTCCCAGCACCACTTATTGAAGAGGCTTTCTCCATTGTACATTCCTGCCTCCTTTATCAAAGATAAGGTGTCCATATGTGTGTGGGTTTATCTCTGGGCTTTCTATCCTGTTCCATTGATCTATATTTCTGTTTTTGTTCCAGTACCATAGTGTCTTGATTACTGTTGTTTTGTAGTATAGCCTGAAGTCAGGGAGCCTGATTCCTCCAGCTCCATTTTTTGTTCTCAAGATTGCTTTGGCTATTTGAGGTCTTTTGTGTTTCCATACAAATTGTGAAATTTTTTGTTCTAGTTCTGTGAAAAATGCCAGTGGTAGTTTGATAGGGATTGCATTGAATCTATAGATTGCTTTGGGTAGTAGAGTCATTTTCACAATGTTGATTCTTCCAATCCAAGAACATGGTATATCTCTCCATCTATTTGTATCATCTTTAATTTCTTTCATCAGTGTCTTATAATTTTCTGCATACAGGTATTTTGTCACATTAGGTAGATTTATTCCTAGATATTTTATTCTTTTTGTTGCAATGGTAAATCGTAGTGTTTTCTTAAAGTCAGTTTCAGGTTTTTCATCATTATTGTATAGGAATGCCAAGGATTTCTGTGCATTAATTTTGTATCCTGCTACTTTACCAAATTCATTGATTAGCTCTAGTAGTTTTCTGGTAGCATCTTTAGGGTTCCTTATGTATAGTATCATGTCATCTGCAAACAGTGACAGCTTTACTTCTTCTTTTCTGATTTGGATTCCTTTAATTTCTTTTTCTTCTCTGATTGCTGTGGCTAAAACTTCCAAAACTATGTTGAATAATAGTGGTGAGAGTGGGCAACCTTGTCTTGTTCCTGATCTTAGTGGAAATTTTTAAAATTTTTCACCATTCCCATTATTTCTTCTAATATATTTTTCTTTCCTTTCTCCTTTCCTTCTAGGACTCTAATGACATGCATGGTAGAGAATTTGGTATTGTTTCCCAGGTCACTTTTTTCAGTCATTTTCCTCTGTGCTTCATTTTGGGTAGTTTCTATTGCTACCTCTTTTATTTCCCTGATCTTCTGTTTTACAGCATCTAATCTATCAATCCTGTTCACTGAACTCTTTGTTTTTGATGTTTTCTTTTCTTGATTTCTCATTCATTTATTTGTAAGTTCCATTTGTTTTCACAGAGTTATAATATCTTCTTTTTCAAAAAAATCAGATTTATTTAGACATAATTTATATATACTTTTATCCTTTTAACATGTTCAGTTCAGTGAGTTCTAAAGTGTATATATATATATATAGTCATGTAACCACCACCAAAATCAAGAAATAGTTTCCTAAGTTAAGAATAGTCCTGTTACCAGCACAACCAAAAATATTTTAATCGCCTCATAAGTTTTCTTCTGTCCCTTTGCAGCAAATCCCCTATTTCCATCCCAAGCTCTTTGCAACCTCTGATCTGTTTTCTATTATTATAGATTTACATTTTCTGGCATCTTATATATAGGGTATAATTCAGGGTATAGTCTTACATGTCTGGCTTCTTTCACTTACAATGATGCCATAGAGTTTTATTAATATTAGTACATGTATTAGTGGTTCATTTCTTATAAAGCCATTTAATGTCCTTGTCTGCTAATTTCAACATTTCTGTGACTACTAGGTCTTTTTTCCTTCTGGGAAATGAATCACATATTTCTTCTTTTTTTGCATGTCTTACAACTTTTTATTAGATCCCAGACGTTATGAAGTTTATGTGATTGATTGCTTGAGTGGGTTGTACTCAGAGACTGTTGGCCTTTTTCCTGGAAGGAAATTACAATTCTGGCATAGTGACTTCATTCTTTCAAAGCCTATTTTGAAGGTTTTTAAGGTCATGTATATTGTAGCCCCTATACTAAGGCTAATTTAGTCCTGAAATTAAGGTATTGATATTTGGGATACTTACTTAAAGCTCCATGGATTCAACAGGTCCCTTCATTATGGTCTGTATAATCTTGGATGATTCTCAGCCTTTTTTTAGGTCTTGAAATTGTTTGGCTTAAAGTTCCCAAGAAAACTTTCTTTCCCTGGAAGTTATTCTTCACTTGGCCTATTTTAGTATATAAATATATAGCTTAGTATATGGCCAAAGACTCAAGAGTCAACAATTTATGGACACTTTACCCTATGTAGCTCCTACCCTTTGATACTCTCCTCCTTAAGTTCTCACCACCTTGGTGTATCTGTCTCATCTTCTAATTGAGAGACCACCAGGCTCTGCTTATATCCTGCTCCATGAACCAAGGTCTAGAAATTGCTTAGAGACAGAAATCTGGGGTGATCGTAGGGCTGACTTCATTTTTTTCCCTTCTCTCAGGGATTTCAGTTATGCACTACCCATTGTCAAATGTCTGAAAAGAATTAATATATATTTCTTCAGTTTTCTAATTGTTTATAGTGGGACACATTCCTCATGCCCTAAAACAGAAGTCCTTTATGATGTCTTTTGAAAAATGAATTATTTTTAATGTAATTTCTTATTTTTTAAAATGGTCTGTACTTCTTATTTCATTATGCATGTTTTTATGTTTTCTTCTAAAAGTTTTAAAGTTTTGTCTTTCACATTTAAGTACTTATTAATTTGATTTCTGTGTGATGTGTCAATCTTTTATTTTTTCCCTTATGTGTTAACAGCTATCCTAGCACCATTTTTTGAATAGCCAATTCTTTACTTAGTATTCTGCAATGTCAGCTAGACCATTTATCAGATTTCCACCTTTAGTTGGGTCTCTTTCTCTCATTTTTTAATGTTATATATGTAATCATTTCAACTTCTGTAGTCTTTGCATATCTGAGGCTATTTTTTGTTGTGTCTCTATGTTCTTGCTCATAATGGCTTGTTTTCTCAATTCTTTTTGTGTATTTTTTATTGTGATCTCATGAGTTTAGCAATGCTGCCCATGACAATACTTTGAGTTTTATGTTTAAAATAGTTGGTTCTGAAATTATTTAAATATATTTCTGCCCTAATCCCAGGGGCACTGACAACCCAGGACATTTATCATTTTTAACTTAGGTTTGAATTATAACTCCGAACTCATTATGAGTATGTGTTCAAGGTGAGTAATTCTTAGGTGAGATCTTAATTTTTTACATTCTCTCCAGGTATAGAGGAAGCTAAGATAAGGAAAGTATCCTTCTTTAGCACTTTTTTTTTCTAGTATGACAACCTAGTCTACTTCCCCACTCTGAACTGGCTGGCCTTATGCCTTGCTTTGGCCAAAAGCATACTAGTGGAAGCAACAGCATCAGTTCTGAACTACAAGAGGACTTGCCTACTTCACTCTCTTTCTTGGGACATCTGTGACAGCTATGTGAATAAGCATGGGCTTTTGAATCTCTTAATTACCTTTTTCCATTTCCAATTGCCCTTTTCTTGGGGGGGGTATAGCTGATTTACAATGCTGTGTTAGTTTCAGGTGTACCGCAAAGTGAATCTGTTATACATATACAAATATCCATTCTTTTTTAGATTCTTTTCTCATATAGGCCATTACAGAGTATTGAGTAGAATTCCCTGTGCTATACAGTAGGTCCTTATTAGTTATCTATTTTATATATAGTAGTGTGTATATGTCAATCCCAATCTTCCAATTTATCCCTCCCACCCCCTTACCCCCTAGTAACCATAAGTTTATTTTCTACATTTGTAACTCTACTTCTGTTCTGTAGATAAGTCCATTTGTAGCCTTTTTTTAGATTCCATATATAAACAGTATCATATGATATTTGTCTTTCTCTGTTGTCTTACTTCACTCAGTATGACAATCTCTAGGTCCATCCATGTTGCTGCAAATGGCATTATTTCATTCTTTTTTATGGTTGAGTAATATTCCATTGTATATATGTACCACATATTCTTTATTCATTCATCTGTCGATGGACATTTAGGTGGCTTCCATGTCCTGGCTATTGTAAATAGTGCTGCAATGAACATTGGGGTGCATGTATCTTTTCGAATTATGGTTTTCTGTGGATATATGCCCAGGAGTGGGATTGCTGGATCATATGGTAGCTGTATTTTTAGTTTGTTAAGGAAGCTCCATACTGTCCTCCATAGTGGTTGTATCAGTTTACATTCCCACCAACAGTGTAGGAGGGTTCCAGTTGCCCTTCTCATGCCTACTTCTTCTACCTGTCTTTCTTCCACACCAAATATTTAAATTGTCTTTTCCATTTACTCTAGTTTTCCTTTGTCTTTCTCTTCTTCAAATCAAAGGCTTTCAACTGGGGGTTTTTCCTAAACTAAAAAAGAAATGATAAAAGGAAAGAAGTATGTCTGTATGACATCAAAACATTCAAATACAAAGTAAGATTTTTGTCTGAATATTTAGATACACTTGAAAACGAGAAGAGCGTTTTCACATGCAGTCTTGGAAATATGTGCTTGTTTTGTTTTGTCTGGAAATGAGTATTCAGAATGTTGACAAGAATCTATGTTTTTAATTCAAGTATGTTTGCATTGTAAGGACACAGTGAGGACTAACCCTGTTTGAGGAATATTTTACCCTTGGCATTATTTGATTTTTGAGCCATTCTGCAAATGCTAATGACAAACGCTCCCTTTACATATTTCATAATACTAAGTTCTAAGCAAAATCTTCAAGTTTGTCCATGCTCTTGCTCTATATCACTATCATGTGAACCATGGTATTTCATTACTTATTAAATATTCACAGATCATTAGGCCCTAGCTTAGGGGGCAAAGAAGCCAAAGAAATTAAATTCATTTCATTCTTACTGTATTTAGAAAAAAAAATTCCCTTATAACAACTCTTTATTAATCACACAAAATAAAATTGTAAAACTCTAAACTTTGTTGGTTACAGTATTTTTTCTTCTGTGTCTAATCCCTAAAAATTGACATATACTTCCAAGTTATTTCATACAAAACCATGCATTGTGCACAAAAAAATGACATATTCAGACTGTCGATAGGTAAATTTGATTCACCATGACACATAGCTTTTCCACGATAATTCTTTTTTTGGTTTCCTTTTTCCATCTGAAAAAGCAGCAATATTTATGTCTTAAAGAGTTGATTTTACAGTCATTTTCTTTGTTTTCAATTGAAACTTTTGAAAACTTTTTGTGATTTCTGCAAAAGACATTGGAGAATAAAAAGCAATCTTTATATAAAGTCCAGATCTCTTTAGCTTCCTCATAACTTTGAACAGGCTTTCATTTCAGATCTTCACAATATACTTATTTCCATCAAGTTATAAACGTAGGGAGCAGGTGCTGTGGGAAGTTTAAATAAGGTCATATATTGGGTAATTCCAAATGATTTCCACTTTTTTCTAAGTCACTTACAGAGAAACAGGTAATCATTCCTTTCAAGAAAGTCATATACTCTTGTAGAAAGAGAAGGTAATGGCAAATCTTTTTTTTTTTTAAAGTGTAGTTTATTAGTGTTTTAGGTCATATCTCATGACTTTGAGTAAAACTCAACCCTTTTAGAAACTGTTTTATATGTGACTATAATTAATCCATGAATATAAGTTAGCTGGTAAAGCTTTGGAAATATTTTGTAGAATGTCAGGTAATAGCATTTGCCAAATTATTATCATCAGGGTGTGTGTGGGTGTGTGTGTGTTGATATTAATTGACATTGCTTTATGATTGTGATTTTTACTTATCATTATTTGACTTCTTAGCACTTTTTGTTTTCTGGATCCAACACCTTTCAGGAACCTACTTAACTGTACCTTTTCATATTGAAATGATAAGACCTTTTCTATGTAAAAATATACACTTTGAAATATTTTTAAAGTGCATGTTTTTAAACATGTTGTTAAGCAATTCGAGAATATATAAATAAAACATAATTTGGACTAGAAAAGGTAATTTTCTGTAAAGTATAAAAAAAGATGTTTTAATTAAAATTATCTTGGTGAGATTTTATTCTTGCTAACAAATGAAGTCCACATTGTCCCCCTCCCTGCAACTCCTAAATGGTTAGTTGACTGGCTCATCTATTGCTGTGCACCTCTGACTCTCATTATTTTATAACAACTTAAATATTTCAAATGGAAGCTGAAGGTAATTGGCTCCAAGGCTATTGTGAGATAGACAGAACAGACATATGAAAATATTCTATTTTTAGTGATTGGTTTGAAAAATGCAGATTCCCAAATGTTGATTTCAAGTGCTGTGTTTCACTTTGTTATCCTCTAAGAAGCTTGCTGTTGCAATGATGCTCAGCTCACCCAATGACTCTTGGACTACATCACTGTGGGTTAAAAGTATGGGGTGGACCCTTAATACTTGGTATAATTTTTTTTTTTAAAGAATCAATTTTATTTATTTTTGGTTGCGTTGGGTCTTCATTGTTGCATGCGGGCTTTCTCTAGTTGCGGCGAGCGGGGGCTGCTCTTTGTTGTGGTGCACAGACTTCTCATTGAGGTGGCTTCTCTTGTTGTGGAGCATGGGCTTCAGCAGTTGTGGCAGGTGGGCTCAGTAGTTGTGGCCCACAGGCTCTAGAGAGCAGGCTCAGTAGTTGTGACGCACGGGCTTAGTTGCTCTGCGGCATGTGGGATCTTCCCGGACTGGGGATTGAACCCGTGTTCCCTGCGTTGGCAGGCGGATTCTTAACCACTGTGCCACCAGGGAAGCCCTCATTTTTTTAAATGAAAGATTTATGGCTGGTAACATTTTGTTCTCATGTAATCAGCAACGTTCTTGAACATGTGGGTATAAAATTCTAAGTACAAAATAATTTTACTACAATACTTTGAACTTAATTTACCTATTTTCATGATCTAGAGTTGGCAATGGAAAGTGTGATGTCAGTGGAATTCTTGTACCTCTTTGTAACCTATTTTCCCCTCTGGAAAAGATTAAATTTTTTTTTATGTACCCAGTATCTTAAATTTCACATCAGTGTGTGTAGGGCAGGTATTCTTTCTCCTTCATCCTGCTTTGTATGAGATAAACCTTTTCAATCTGAATACTAGAGTTTTTAATTATCTCTAAAATATTGTAATATTTATTCATTTACTTTAACATATTCTGTCTTTTCTCTTACAAATCTCAGAAATAGACTGTATCTTTTTTTGTTTGTTCCTTTAACTGTTATCACATATATTTTCATCTGTCTTTTCATTTTAGGAGAAACCATTGGCTTGAACTCCTAGCTAACAAATTTGTCTTCCATTTTTATCATTCTTATATTCAAGCCAACTATTACATTTTATATAGAAATAATATTAACATGTCTAAGATGTTTCTTATTACAGCTTGTTATGAATATTTTCACAGAGGATATTAATTATTTCTAAACCTTTTACTTCTGCTTTGTCAAGTATTTTTCTGATGCATAATCTAGTTCTTAACTTTTGAAGTGCTGCTTTTCCTTAAATGTTTGGTGACTCTTGGTTATCTAAATATTTTTTGCTTTTGAATTTTTCTTTGCATTTGGGTTTTTCTTGGCTGACGTGAAGTGGTAATTATCATGGACTATACATAGCGATTTCGAGGACGGAAATATGTGTGCTAAAAGGATGAGATTACTAGTAGGTTGTCTTCTGATTGCAGAGCCTTCTTGTCTTCCTGGGGCTCTCACAGATGTTTAGGGACCTGCATTCCCTCTTCAGTCACAGTTATGACCTTTGTTGGTATATATCAATACTAGTAACATTCAGCAGTGGGTCTTTGTATTTAGGCATTATGTAGTATTTTTTTCTAGGTTTTGTTTGTTTGTTTGTTTGTTTTGAGGAGGAGGATATTTTACACACAAAGTGGCCTGTGTAAAAAAATATATATTTATATATATAACTTATATGTATAATATATGTTAATATATAATTAATTTTTACCAACAACCACCCATGTATCCCTCTTAAGCTTAAATGATCAAACATTACCAGTAACTTTGAAGTGTATCCTATGTGCCGTTTCCCAGTCACACTCTATATCCTTCATCCCTAGAGAAAACCAGTATTCTGAATTTTGTATTAAGTACAGTGCTTGCTTTTGGCACACAAATGCACATACACATGTGTGTGTGCCCACGTGCATGAGTGTGTATTTACATGTAGTGGTTTAATTTTGCCTGTTTGTTGTATATTTATATAAACAGAGACATCCCTTATCTATTCTTTACCAATATCACTTTTCTTTTCCACATTATATTTTTGGCAGTTGCTGTAGTTCACCTCACTGTTGGGTATATTCAAATATATAAATAATTCCACAACTCACTTATCTCTTCACTATTGATGAGCAGTTGTGTTGTTTCCAGGTTTTTTTTTTTTTGTAATTACAATGATTCTATTTTTATGTCTACTAATGCATATATATATAAAATATACCTAAGAGAATAATTGTCAGAGTGTAAGGTGTTTATATCCATTTTTAGAAAAAATGCCATATTTTCAAAAATAGTTAAACTAATATACAATTCTGCTAGTAGTTTAGAGTATTCTCATTGTTCTACATTTTTGCTCATACTTGATTTTTATATTTTCAAACTTTATTTTTGCCATAAATTGTGGGTGTAATGAATTGCCTTTAATTTTTACTTTCCTGATCATTAAGAAGATGGAGCATGTTTTCACATGTTTATTCACCATTTGTATTTCCTCTTCAATGAAAATCCATCCATGTTTTTGCTCCATTCTCTATCAGATTGTCTTATTTATTCATAGCAATTATTTTTATATGATATGGATTATTACTGTTAGTTGGCTGTATATATTGCACAGATGTCTACTGAAGTTCTCTTGTGCATACCAGTTTAGAACTATCATATATTCTTGGTAAACTGAGTATTTTATTATTACGTAGTAATGCTTCTGCCTAAATGCCCTACTGAGCTATTACAATATTTTAATATTTTAAAGCTTTAATTATTTGGGGAGTAGTTCTTTTGTTTAACATCCTAAGAAATTTTTCTTTTTCTATAGCTACTCTTATTACTGATAAGTTATCCTTTTAATTTTCACTGAAATTACAAATTTGGAGTTTAAAAAATTTATCCCTTGGTTTCCATCAACACTTTCTGAATACCCAGTATGGTATTTTTATTCAGGCTGATGATTATTCTTTATTGTGGAGTTATTTTCTATTTTTTCTTGCTTTAAAAATGACAGCCTAGATTGATCAGTATATTAGACCAGATAGGCTAATTGTTATCATAAATATCAGTAAACCCACAGTAAAATACATTTTTTGCTCACATGAAGTACTTTGCAGATGGTCCTGGCCAAGCAGTTCTCTGATCTAAGATTTTACCATGTAAGAAAACATATATACACACATACACACACACACATGCACACACACACACACATATACACACACACACATACATACAAGTATAGAAAGGTAAATCTCTTCACTGAAGTCTGTGGACTTTAAAGAAACAGTCAGAGGCCAGCCAAGATTCAAGAAGAGGGAAATAGACTCTCCTTCTTCATGGTGGGAAAACAGCAACTTGTCTGTATACAAAAACTGCCATCAGTAGCAGGCAACAGGTAAAGTCACAATAACACAAGATATAAATGAGTGGCTCAGGGAATATTCTTAGCCACACACATCTCAGGAAAGATGAAAGTCTTTCTGGGCTTCAGGAAATGAATGGGGCCCTGGAGCCTCACCAAAGCAAAGGTGTGTGGGAGCCTTAGTTGGATATGAGCACAAGGGGCCTCGGATATCACCCTGTGGTGCCTGGTACTCAGCAGAAGCACAAGCAGTAGGTCAGACTAGTTTGACCTATTCTGCAGCAGCCTTGGCTGAAGCAAAACTCTGAACTATGGAGAAGCTATTTTGTGCCTACAGGTCCTTTACACTTTGGAGAGAGTTATTTGCTGCTTTTATTTGCTAAGTTTTCTTAGCTCCAAGTGTCCCACAGAGAGTTAGATGCTTTAATTTTCTGACCCTAGACTGGCAGTTCCAGGTGGCTACCCTAAACTCAGTTATGCCCTTGACCTAGGAATGAACTGTGGAAGCACTAGCCTGGGATACATTCAGCTTGCTCTACATGTGCAAGAGATGCTGCCTCTCCCTGAGACATGTGGTCTCAAGCTGGCTCAAAGCTAGCTAATTATATTTGAGTGAGAGAACATTTCTGGAAAGTAGGTTTGTCAGGACTAAACAGTTCCATAGCAAGAGACAATGGAAATAGACACTGCAGCATAGAACTACTCAAGAGCGTGATGGCCATGTCACTAGATAAAGCTAATACTCAATGTATAGGACCCAAGGCAAGTTGGAAACTAACAAGTTGTAAGTAAGTCTGTTGTCTGTGAAAGAACAGCACCTCGAATAAGATCCTTGTGGGGCCACTACTTTTGCAAATATCTACACTTTGAAAGAAGTCTGAAATATCTCAGATTCCATTCTCCAAAGAAAGCAGTATGCATGAGTTTCTTCTCCAAAGGTGTTAAATGCATTGTGTCAAAATTAACTTCTTGCTAGGAGATTTCTCCTTGTTGGGTTTAAGATCACATATCATGGGTTCTGGAAAAGGGACACAGATATTTTGGTATCCTGGTGAAGCCGAAACCAGAATTTTCTCCATTGATCTGCTTCACTGATAAACCTTTCGGGTCTCTGTTCTGTAGTGTGGCAACACATCTTCTATTAATTAAGTTTTTGGCATTTTTTGAAATGGCACCTTGATGCATAGAAACTCAGATTTACTTTTTGGTTGCAGCACTAAGAATGTGACATATAATGCCAATTTAAATAAAGATTTGTTGAAAGTTTAATTATTTACTTGCAAAAATAGCAATAATAATATGAAAATAATTTGCAAACAGAAAGAAATTCTATGGGGCTTCTACGTGAGAAAAATACAGAGGACCAGCATTTTTACCACAGCACTTGAGGTGACAATAAAGGGCTGTACTTTACTACCCTGGGACATTTGCATAAATCGCTCAGCTCAGAACATTTGACTTTGTAGTGATAAAAAAGTCACATATCGTAAGAACTCATTTTCCATAAGAAAGCGTTTTTTCAATTTTTGCCCATTGTTTTAAATTTAAATATGGTGCCGACTGAAGCAGTAACTTTCTCTATATGAGTCAGGAGTTTTTGTTATGCTCTGGTATGCCTGCAATATTTCTTAGAGACATGGAGAACAATGATGATGATGATGAAATATTATTAATGAAATACTGATTGAAGTCTTCCATATGCTGAATACTTTTTTAATGGCTTTACATGCATTAACTTATTGAATATTTGCAAAGTCCTTATGAGGAAAGAGCTGTTAATATCTGAGCTTTACTTAGAAGAAAACTGAGATATGTAGAGAATAACTTGCCCAAGGTCACATAACTAGGAAAAGGCAGAGCCCAAGCCTAAATTCTTAACCTGAATCTCATGTAATGAAGAATACAGTGGTGCCTGACCTACCTGCCTGAATACATGAAACTATAGAACTGCCTTTAATACAAAAAGGATTTTTTTTCATCTAGAATTTTAAAATAAGAAAAGAAGGAATGAATGAAATACAAATAATTTTAGCAGGTTATTTATACTCTGGCTTTGGTCTTTGTCCAGGTTATGCTTCAGCTTATATACTATTTGAAATGTTTCTGAAAATACACACAATACACACACACACACACACACGCACATGCAGTATACATACTGTATGTAAGTACATATTGACCCATAGTAATTACAGTCACCAGTAAAATAAGAATCTATCATTAATTAAAACATAAAATTATATGTTACAGATATGTAGTTAATGAAAATTCTTACTTTGCTGTCTGTAATTACTAGAACTCATTTTTGCTGTATAATATTTATGTTATTGAGTAATAAATACATGAGGGTCCTAAGGCTTAAAAAGTCGATAGCTCTTCAATTTGTTAGGTCTGTCTGGATTTACATATAACAAAAATAGCAATGCAAAGTAGTACTTTCTAAGCCCCAAATAGATTTGCTGTCTGATAAAGAGGAGACCTGGAAACATTTAGAGAAGGTTTTGCAGAACTTAGAGAATTTAACTTTGCCTTGAAGCCCTAGAAGAGGGAACATGAAGGAAGAAGAGAACAAGTTCATAAAGAATGGCGTGACAAGGTGGTGGTGGTCTAGGGATCTGCAAGGAATTGCAAAAATTTAGACAAATATGGCTGATTTGGAGAATGGTTGGGGCCAGCTTAGTCAAGGAGTTAGTATGTTTTTTGCTCAGAGGGTTGATGTGTGTACTACATACAAAGCAAAATTCAGTTGCTATCATTGTATCTACCACAATATAATCAATTAGATGATGATACCATCTCCTAACTGATGATCTTGCTACTCCCTTAGATTTGGAATCTCTGTTCTCCACCATCCTGTCAAGTTCATCATGTTTTGAAGTTCTGTGGATACTTTCTCTAAGATATCTTTGAGAACATCTTTTCCATTTACACTGTTACTTCACTAGCATGGTTCGTCAGCACCTTACAACTCTCAAGATCATACAAACCTCCTGTTTAGTCAGCTTGTATTCTCTAAGACTCTTTAAGTGAGTTAGCTTAAGTCAAAAAGGAGAGTTTATTGGCACATGTAACTAACCTGGTAAGAAGGGAGGGGTAAGACTTGCCTCAGTGCCAACTGAATTGAAGGACTTGCAAGCTATCAAATCTCTTTCCCATCTCTAATTTCTTCTCTCTGTTGGTTTCATTCTCATCTTTTACATAAAACTTTCTCTGTGTAAGGGGCATGGTCTCGGGCTACTCCACATTCACAGTCCTCCAGTGCAGTGATCTAAGAAGAAAGAGACACTTGACTGCCAGTTTTAGTCAGAAAATAATCTGGCTATGTGCTGTGACTGACCCCTTTGATGAAGGTACCATCTGCAGAGAAATTTCTATAGACAGGGGCATGGAGTACTGGAATTGGACTTTCATCAGAACCTGTCAGGGGGTGAGTCATAGTAAAGAATTATTCAAAATACAGAAGTACATTTCTGAGAAGGCAAAAAATTAATGAATGCCCACTGCTGTCTCTGAGTAGTGGTCTTTAAATATATTTTCATCATGGTACTCCTATATTCAAATTGCACTATTCTTCTTAGCATTGCCATTTATTTTCAATGGTTGTTAGACAATGTCTTTTCTAGGAAGAGTCAACTTGTTAGTTAAACCCATTTGTTTTAGGTTCAAAGCTAGGTTCTCTGATGTATTAGCTAGGTGATCTTGGGCAATTTATCCTCTGAAACCTTCAGTTTTCTCATCTCTAAGCTAGGGATGCTAACTGAGCCAACCTCCTGAGTTGATTGGGAGGATTAAATAAACTCATAAAATACATGAAAAACACTTAGCATAGTGAGAGTCCTATAGTAGATAATAACTATTTGTGGAAAGAATGAATGGATAGATAAAATAATAAAATATCTGAGACAGAATTTCTAATTCTCATTTATTCTATGTTTTCTCTTATAAGTCTCTTCACTAAGAAGTCCATATTCTCTTGGTTTTTTTCCCTGTTTACCAGTTTCAAGATTTGACTAATAATTATTTCTCCAACTCTGACTTTATTATTTATTGCTTCATTTTGTATCCTATTCTCTAAACCACCTGGCAGAAGGCTTTGCATTCATGTAAATAAATAATACATCAAAACTGATTATATTTTTGTCCATTTAACAAAAATGAAAATATATATATATATATACTTTTTTAATTCATGATAAGATTTGACACTTGAATCCTGTATTTACCTGTATATTCAAATTTCCATCCCTTGTGCTTTGGTTTGATTATTTGCAACCCAAAAGTTGCATGCTGCATTCAGTAAAACAAAGATTAGATAGAATAACCTGCTATGGTCCTTTTCAAAGGGCATAACTACAATAAGAATAGCAAAAAAAGTAACAAGCTCCTTAATACAATTTTTGAAAGCATTCATTTTGCTCTGTCTCCACAATTATGGGGATATAATTTTTCTCAGAAAGCCTTTTTTCCCCTTGACATCCATAATGTAATGGCTATGTGCACTAAAAATAACATCATGGTCTTTGCCCAACAATAGACAATTCCCTATGTCAACTGTTTTCTTTAGGATTTGTTAGCAACTTTCTGGTTTCAACACTGAATAGTGTTGAAAGATTTCATGAAGAACACTTATTGGAAGATTTGTTCTCTTGAAGTGAAACTAAGGCCACTAAGCCTGATGCCCCTAGGTTGTTCTTGTGTAGCCAGTGACCATTCCAGGATCCTCCTGTTGTTTCTGTGTTCCAGTCAAAGACTGGCAGTGGCTTCTGGGCACAGTGATCTCAGTAGCATTGTGCTCAGCACCAGAGGTCAAGAATGGTGGCGGTCATGGAAGGAGGAAGGAATGTGGAGATGAAGACATGGGAAGTTCTTGATTCTTGAAATTGGATTAAAAAATGTTAAGTGACATGTATATGAGAGAATGCTCTGAAGATACTAACATACCATACAAATCCCCATTAGTCTGTTTCTGAGAAATCAAAAAAGAGAGACTTTTTAGTAGAAGCTGAGCTTGAAAACTCCCAGGCTAGAAGAACTACTAAAGGAAGCAGGGGGTTTGGGTGAAACTGCTGCCAACATGTATCTGACTTGCTCAGATCCTTGGCCCTCTTTTTCTCTCCCTTCAGAAATTCTTCCCCAAACCATTCTTCTTCCTTGTCAGCCTTGGCCCACAGGGGTTTTCGTAGGTTTTACTTTCATATATTTCAGGTTTTTGAAAATGTATATGTGAGATAGACAGTATTTTCTAAGATGGTCCCCAAGATTCCCACCTCCTGGCACGTCCACCCTGTATCATCTTTTACCCTTTAATGTGGGTAGAAACCATTAATATAAGTTACACGATATAGGAAATGTAATAGTATAGTCACTAAAGTAATTATATTAAGTTCTATAAGACTTCTTCTTAGCAGACTGGAGAGAGTCTTCTGCTGGCTTTGAAGAAAAACCTTCCATGTTGTAAGAGGGCCATGTAGCTAAGACCTAAGGGCAGCTTCTAGGAGCTGAGAGTAAACCCTCTCCCTTGCCCACATCCAGCAATAAATAGGGACCTCAGTATTTATTAGCCACAGGAAGTGTATTCTGTCAACAACCTGAATGATCTTGAAAGACGATCCTGAGCTCTAGATGAGGATACAGCCCATCCAATGCCTTGATTTCAGCGTTGTGAATCCCTGAGCAGAGAATCCAGCTACATTGTTCTCAAACACCTCACCCATAAAGACTATAAGACCATACATTTCTGTTGTTTTAGGCTAATTTTGAGATAATTTGTTATGTGGCATTAGAAACTAATATATGTGTCAGATTTTAAATCAGAATTAAGCCTTATCTTTAATTTCTTTGGACCTTTCAGGGTGCCTAGTTTAGTACCTTGTACAAAGCATGCTGCAATTAAGATTTGCTGGTGCATTAATTTTTTGATTAATGTAACTATCCTGAAATTTTCCTCCAGGTTTGGTCTCTTTTTCCCCAACTAGAAAAGTCTTTAAGATTTCTTTCTGAGCATTTAGAAAATAGCATCTTTTTCTTTCTGGAAAATTCCTCCTCTCATTAGCCAGTCAAGCACATCCATGTTGACCCACACCAAAAAAGTAATTGATGTAGGTCAAAAGATACTTTGGCAGGGAAAACCACAGTTTTGGGGAGAATTGAGTTGAGTGGCCACAATCAAAGTCTTATCTACTTAAATTATTAAACTATGGAATAATGACATAGAAGTTTGGTATGAATGGGTCAGAATTTTACATTTTTTTCCTGATGTTTCCCAATTGTATTCATGTATGTTGAGAGTGATTGTAACAACAATAGCAATAGCTAACCCTTATTAATCACCTGGTATATACCTGGAAATTTTAAAGAGATTTATACTTAACATATTTCAGCTTTAAGGATATCTACAGACCTAGGTTACCATTATTATCCCCATCTTACAGATAAGGAAAACAAGGCACAGAGATTAAATGACTCATCCAGGTTCAAATGGATAATAACAACAATAAACTCCTGTATAGCACTTGCTTAGTGTTTTACATATATTAAATCATTTAATTCTTACAACAACCTTGTGGATTGACTACTATTATTGCCTTCATTTTAGAGATAAGGAAACAGAGGCACACTAAATGTATCATTTTAGAGCACTTTTCTTAAATACTTCTAAGTTAATGAACCAATTTTAAGGGTTTTAAGTTACATAGGAGGTATTCTTATCTCAATTTGTCAAAATTTCAGTATCAGTTTGATACTGCCAGATTAATCTTCCTTGAGGGACTCCCTGACCATGATAGTCTTCTTCCAAGAAAAGTTCAGTGACTCTCAGTTGCTAACTGGCCAAATTCCAACAACTTACTGTGGCCATTCAGGTCTTCTATGACTTTTCTCCAATGTGTATTTCTAGTTACTCTTTCTACTGTGTCTCAACATGTACTCTGAGTTCAGTCAAATTACCATAGGTAATGTTCACTACAACTAAGTGTTCATGGCTTTCTAAGCTCTCTGGCTTTCCAGTTTAATTCTGGCCACCTGAAAGGCTGTCCTCCATCTCCACTTGTCAAAATAGTCTTTTCCTTTCAATTTCATATATCAACTTCTCTAGCAAGACTTCCTTTAATTTCATACCCATACATGTTGCCTCCTTTATTTTGAAGATGTCTTGTGGAGCATATCACAATTATGTTTATATTAGTGTTTCCTTTCTTCCATATGTTTTTCTTAAGGAGAAAAATAATGCTTACATGGAAATACAGTGAAGGATCTGATACTATTTGTTACATGATTTTAGTATAAATACTATGTTACTCTGAATTTCTTTCCCTAATTGTTTGATGAAAGACAAACAAGTGGAGATGTTATTTTTCAGGTTAGAGTATTCTTTCCCTCATATTCCTGAAGGTCCGTTTCTCAGTTTTCCCTTAGTTGTCCATGTGTAATGCTGGGAAGGGCTGTGATGTAAATAATGACACAACTAAAAAGATGAAAATAAGGGAAATGGAGCTTGTTTAGTGAGATAAGATAAATTCTATTATCGAGCCATACCATGTGCCAAACAAAAATCCTTGCTCTCATGGAGCTAAAATTCCAGTAGGAAGCAACAAGCAATAAACATAATAAATAAATTAGGCCTTAGACAGTACTATGAAAACATAAATCAACATAAAGAACTGGTCATGGCAGAAGGTAAGGAAAGGTAGCTATGGTCTGTGTAGTCCTCATTGAAAAGGTGATAGCTGAGCTAGAAGAGCTGTCCAAGAAGGTTTCCTTTTGGACTATTTCTTTTAAAAGGAAGGATACTGCTTTTCTATTGATAAAAGAAAGAAAAAAAAAACTTCTTAGCTTTGGTTCAATGGAATGTAATGATAGATGATTTGAAACTGTTTGACCTTCTTTGTCACTCAAATAAATGCAAAGTATGAGTCACTGGATTTTAGCTATACAATTGACCCTGGAACAACATGGGTTTGAACTGCATGGGTTTACTTGTATGCAGACTTTTTCAATAGTAAATACTATAGTACTGCACATCTGGTTGAATCAGTGGATATGGAACCAGAGGAATGGTGGATATGGAGGGCCAACTGTAAGGTATGTGCAAATTTTTGACTGTGAGGAGAGTTGGCACCCCTAACCCCCACGTTGTTCAAAGGTCAACTGTATAGTCTTTTAAAGGCTAGGTCAGATGCATGGTGTTGTGGGCTAAATTGTGCTCCCCACCCACCAATTCATACACTGAAGTTCTAACCGTCTGTACCTCAGAATGTGACTAGATTTGGAGATGGGGTCTTTAAAAAGGCAATTAAGTAAAATGAGGTCACATGGGTGGGCCTTAATCCAGTATGACAGGAATCTTTATACAAAGAGTAAATCAGGACACAGATAACACACAGACTGAGGGGCATTCATGTGAGGACACAGCAAGAAGGTGGCCATCTGCAGGCTAAACCTGCCAGCACCTTAGTCTTGGACTTCTAGCCTCAAGAACTGTGAGAAAATAAGTTTGTTGTGAGAAAATTCATGTGAGGACACAGCAAGAAGGTGGCCATCTGCAGGCTAAACCTTCCAGCACCTTAGTCTTGGACTTCTAGCCTCAAGAACTGTGAGAAAATAAGTTTGTTATTTTGTTATGGCAGCCCTAGCGAACGAATACACATGATTATATGCTAGTTGGAAAAAAAGAGACCATAAATCCTTAAAAGGTTTTGAAAAAGGCAGAAGTTCAGATTGATTATGAAATTTAATCTGTGTTTTGCTCTAACAGCTGCTCTGTGGAAAGATCTAGCCTTGGAAGTTGAAGATATCAATACCAAGCGTGGTAGCCAGCCTCCAAGAGGGCCCCCAGTGATGCTTGCCACTTGATATTCATGTTTTATGTAGTTTTTAGTCATAACTTTTCTGAAGAAGTGACAGTGTATTTTTCACAGGCTAGAGCCGATCACTGGCTTTGGGGGAAGATAACTACAATGTTTTATAGTCAAGCAGTCCTATGTAGAGGTTCTACATGGTGAAGAAATGAGGACTTCTGCCAACAGTCAACATGAACCATCTTGGGAACAGGTTCTCCATCCCCAGTCAAACCTTCAGATGACTGCAGCTGGCTGACATGTTGACTTCAATCTCATAAAAAATAACCCAAGCAGAGTATGCCATTATTCCATTCCTACATATATCAGCAACTGCTCGTGAAGTAAAACATCAATATATATTAACTAAAAATTATCTAAGTTTTCAGGTAGCATGTTGCAGCAATAGATAACTAATATACCAGGGATGAAGTCTAACATGCTTTCTCTGCAATATACAGATGTACTCAGTTTGTCTGAGTTTATCTCAAAATACAAGAACTAGAAAAACTTACTTATAGTTCTTACATCCTCGAAATAACTTCACTAATATCCCTACTTAGTTTGGCTCATCACAGTTGCTCTTTTGTTCAGGTGGTCAGACTTTCAAACAGATCTCAATTTTGATGTCCTTTTTATCTCTAGTTTTAGGTTTCACAGAGTACTGTCTTGTGAAAGCTAAAGGATGGAGGTAAGGTGACAGCCATTTTGTAGCATACACACACCTTCCCCAAGTTATGTTTTCCCAGTTTTATTGAGATGTAATTGACATACATCACTGTAAGATATTAATGTGTACAGTATAATGACTTACATATATTGTGAAATGATTTATCACTATAAGTTTAGTTAGCATCTATCATCTCAAGTAGACCTAATAAAAAGATAAAGCAAATTTAAAAAGAAAAGTAATTTTCCTTGTGATGAGGATTCATAGGAATTACTCTCATAGCACTGTTATGTGATATATATGAATGCTGTTGACAAAGTCATTGTGATATATAATACATCCCTAGTACTTATTACTGGAAGTTTGTATCTTTTGACCACATTTCTCGTAACCCTCTCCTCCCCCTGTGTCTAGTAACCACAAATTTGAACTCTTTTTTTTTTTTTTTTTGCAGTATGTGGGCCTCTCACTGTTGCGTCCTCTCCCATTGCAGAGCACAGGCTCCGGACGCGCAGGCTCAGCGGCCATGGCTCACGGGCCCAGCCGCTCTGCGGCATGTGGGATCTTCCTGGACCGGGGCACAAACCCATGTCCCCTGCATCAGCAGACTCTCAACCACTGTGCCACCAGGGAATCCCTGAACTCTTTTTCTATGGTTTTTTTAAAAAAAATTCACTTATAAGTGAGACCATAGCATTTGTCTTTCTCTGACTTATTTCACTTAGCATAATGATCTCAAGGTCCAACCATATAGTTGCAAATGGCAGGATTCCCTCATTTTTTATGGCTGAATAATATTTCATTATATATATATATATTTATATATATAATCTTTATCCATTCATCTATCTATGAGCACTTAGGTTGCTTCTATATCTTGGCTATTCTAATGCTGCTTTGAACATGGGGGTTGGGTTATCTTTGAGTTTGTGTTTTCCTTTCATTTGTATATACAGTTGACCCTTGAATAACATGAGGGTTAATCTATGTATAACTTACTCATCCCCCTATATCTGCAGTTCCTCTGCATTCACAGATTCAACCAACCATGGACCATGTAGTACTGTAGTACTTACTGCTGAAAAATATCCTTGTGTGAGTGGACCTCTGCAGTTCAAACCCATGTTGCTCAAGGACCAGCTGTATTCCCAGAGATGGAACTGCTGGATCCTATGTGTATTTATATTTTTAATTTTTTGAGGATCCTCTATCCTGTTTTCCATAGTGGTTGTACTAATTTACAATCCCAACAGTAGTGCACAAGAGTTATCTTTTCTCCATATCTTCACCAGCATTTGTTATCTTGTGTCCTTCTGATGACCATTCTAACAGACATAAGGTGATATAGCTCATTGTGATTTTGATTTGCATTTCCCTAATGACTAGTGATGTTGAACATCTTTTCATGTATCTGTTGGCCTTTCCTATATCTTCTTCAGAGAAATATCTATTCAGGTCTTTTGCCTATTTTTAAAATGGATTATTTGAGGTTTTGTGCTATTGAGTTCTATGAGTTCTTTATATATTTTGGGTACTAATCCATTATTGGATATATGGTTTGCAAATATTTTTTCCCATTCCATCAGTTGTCTTTTCAATTTGTTGATTGTTTCTTTTGCTGTGCAGATAATTTTTAGTTTGATATAGTCCTATATGTTTATTTTTAATTTTGTTGCTTGTGCTTTAGGTGTCATATCCAAAAAATAACATTGCCAAGACCCCTAACAAGGAAATGTTTTTCTATGTTTTCTTCTAGCAGTTTCATGGTTTCAGGTCTCAAGTTTAAGTCTTTAATCCATAATGAGTTTATTTTTGTGAGTGGTGTAAGATAGGGGTCTAGTTTCATTCCTTTACATGTGAATATCCAATTTTCCCAGCACTATTTACTGAAGAGGCTGTCTTTTCTCCATTGAGTATTCTTGGCTCCCTTGTCAAATATTAGTTGACTTATATCATTGGGTTTATTTCTGGACTTGCAGTTCTGTTCCACTGGTCTATCTGTTTTTATGCCAATATCACACTGTTTTGATTACTGTAGCTTTATAGTATATCTTGAAATCAGGAAGTGTGATGCCACTCACTTTGTTGTTCTTCTCAGGATTGCTTTGACCATTTGGGGTCTTTTATGTTTCCATTTCAATTTTAGGAGTACTTTTCCTACTTCTGTTAAAAAAAAAAACCATTGGAATCTTAATAGGGATTGCACTGTATCACTAGATGGCTTTTGGTAGTATGGACATTTTAACAGTATTAATTATTTCAATCCATGAACACAGGACATCTTTACATTTATTTGTGTCTTCTTCATTTTATGTCATTAATGTCTTGTAGTTTTCAGAGTAGAGATATTTCTCCTCAAATTTATTACTATGTATTCTATTGTTTTTATTTTATTATTATTATTTATTTTATTTGTGGTATGTGGGCCTCTCACTGTTGTGGCCTCTCCCATTGTGGAGCACAGGCTCCAGACGCGCAGGCTCAGCGGCCATGGCTCACGGGCCCAGCCGCTCCACTGCATGTGGGATCTTCCCAGACCGGGGCACGAACCCATGTCCCTTGCATCGGCAGGTGGACTCTCAACCACTGTGCCACCAGGGAAGCCCTATTGTTTTTGATGATCTCATAAATGAGGTTTTCTTTATTTCCTTTTTAGATAATTCATTGTTAGGGTATATAAATGCTACTGAGTTTTGTATGTTAATTTTGTATCCTATACCTTTACTGAATTGGTTGATTAGATCTAACAGGTTTTTGGTGGATTCTTCAGGATTTTCTATACATAAAATCAGGTCATTTACAAATAGAGACAATTTAATTTCTTCTTTTCCCATTCTGATGCCTTTTATTTCATTTTCTTGCCTGATTTCTCTGGCAGGAATTCCAGTACCATATTGAACAGGAGTGGTGAGAGTGGACACCTCTGTCTTGCTCCTGATCTTACAGGCAAAGCTTTCAAACTTGCACCATTTAGTGTGATATTAGCTGTGAGCTTACCATATATGGCCTTTATTATGTGGAAATGCATTCCTTCTATACCTAACTTTCTAAGAGTTTTTGTCATAAATAAATGTTGAATTTTGTCAAGTGCTTTTTCTGGATCTATTGAGATTATCATGTGGTTTTTTTCTTCTATTAATATGTGATTTAACACTGATTGATTTACATATGTTGAACTAACCTTGTATCCCAGGTAAAAAAAACTCCCATTTGATCATGGTGAATGATTCTTTTCTGTGCTGCTGAATTCAGTTTGCTAGTATTTTATTGAGAATTTTTGCATATATATTCATCAGGGATATTGGTCTGTAGTTTTATTTTCTGGTGGTGTCCTTTTCTGCCTTTGATATCAGGCTGATGTTGGCCCTGTTAAATGAAATAGAGAGTATTCCCTTCTTTTCAATTTTTTTTTTTTTTGGAAGGGCAGAGGATTGGCATTAATTCTTCTTTAAATATTTGGTAAAATTTACCAGTGAAGTCCTCTGGTCCTGGGCTTTTCTTTCTTGTGAGGTTTTTGATTACTGATTCAATCTTCTTACCAGTAATTGATCTATTCAGACTTTCCATTTTCCTGATTCAATGTTGGTAGTTTGTATGTTTCTAAGAATTTTTTCACTTAATTTTTAGCCAATCAGTTTGTTGGCATACAGTTGTTTATGATAGCCTCTTATGGTTTGTTGTATTTCTGTGATATGACTTTTAAGGATTTTGATTTTTGTTCATTTTTTTCCCTTGATTAGTCTAGATATATGTTTGTCCTTTTTGTTTATCTTAGTTTGGTTAACCTTTTCTATTGTTTTCCTAGTCTCTCTCTCATTGATTTCTCCTCTAATCTTTATTTTTCCTTCCTTCTAACTTTGGGCTCAGTTTGTTCTTCTTATTCTTGTTCCTTAATATGTAGAGTTAGGTTGTTTATTTGGGTTCTTTCTTCTTAATATAGGCACTTATTGTCAAGAACTTCCCTCTTAGAACTGCTTTGCTGCATACCATCAGTTTTGGTATGTTCTATTTCCAATTTATTTTATTTTATTTTATTAACATTTTTATTGGGGTATAATTGCTTTACAATGGTGTATTAGTTTCTGCTTTATAACAAAGTGAATCAGTTATACATATACATATGTTCCCATATCTCTTCCCTCTTGTGTCTCCCTCCCTCCCACCCTCCCTATCCCACCCCTCCAGGTGGTCACAAAGCACCAAGCCAATATCCCTGTGCCATGCAGCTGCTTCCCACTAGCTACCTACCTTACATTTGTTAGTGTATATATGTCCATGACTCTCTCTCGCCCTATCACAGCTCACCCTTCCCCCCCCATATCCTCAAGTCCATTCTCCAGTAGGTCTGTGTCTTTATTCCTGTCTTACCCCTAGGTTCTTCATGACATTTTTTTTTCTTAAATTCCATGTATATGTGTTAGCATACGGTATTTGTTTTTACTTTCTGACTTACTTCACTCTGTATGACAGACTCTAGGTCTGTCCACCTCATTACAAATAGCTCAATTTCATTTCTTTTTATGGCTGAGTAATACTCCATTGTATATGTGTGCCACATCTTCTTTATCCATTCACCCGATGATGGGCACTTAGGTTGTTTCCATCTCTGGGCTATTGTGAATAGAGCTGCAATGAATATTTTGGTACATGACTCTTTTTGAATTTTGGTTTTCTCAGGGTATATGCCCAGTAGTGGGATTGCTGGGTCATATGGTAGTTCCATTTGTAGTTTTTTAAGGAACCTCCATACTGTTCCCCATAGTGTCTGAACCAATTCACATTCCCACCAGCAGTGCAAGAGTGTTCCCTTTTCTCCACACCCTCTCCAGCATTTATTGTTTCTAGATTTTTTGATGATGGCCATTCTGACTGGTGTGAGATGATATCTCATTGTAGTTTTGAGTTGCATTTCTCTAATGATCAATGAGGTTAATGAGCATTCTTTCATGTGTTTGTTGGCGGTCTGTATATCTTCTTTGGAGTAATGTCTATTTAGGTCTTCTGCCCATTTTTGGATTGGGTTGTTTGTTTTTTTGTTATTGAGCTGCATGAGCTGCTTGTAAATTTTGGAGATTAATCCTTTGTCAGTTGCTTCATTTGCAAATATTTTCTCCCATTCTGAGGGTTGTCTTTTGGTCTTGTTTATGGTTTCCTTTGCTGTGCAAAAGCTTTTAAGTTTCATTAGGTCCCATTTGTTTATTTTTGTTTTTATTTCCATTTCTCTAGGAGGTGGGTCAGAAAGGATCTTGCTGTGATTTATGTCACCGAGTGTTCTGCCTATGTTTTCCTCTAAGAGTTTGATAGTTTCTGGCCTTACATTTAGGTCTTTAATCCATTTTGAGCTTATTTTTGTGTATGGTGTTAGGGAGTGATCTAATCTCATACTTTTACATGTATCTGTCCAGTTTTCCCAGCACCACTTATTGAAGAGGCTGTCTTTTCTCCACTGTACATTCCTGCCACCTTTATCAAAGATAAGGTGTCCATATGTGTGTGGGTTTATCTCTGGGCTTTCTATCCTGTTCCATTGATCTATATTTCTGTTTTTGTGCCAGTACCATACTGTCTTGATTACTGTAGCTCTGTAGTATAGCCTGAAGTCAGGGAGCCTGATTCCTCCAGCTCCATTTTTTGTTCTCAAGATTGTTTTGGCTATTCGGGGTCTTTTGTATTTCCATACAAATTGCGAAATTTTTTGTTCTATTTCTGTGAAAAATGCCAGTGGTAGTTTGATAGGGATTGCATTTAATCTATAAATTGCTTTGGGTCATTTTCACAATGTTGATTCTTCCAATCCAAGAACATGGTATATCTCTCCATCTATTTGTATCATCTTTAATTTCTTTCATCAGTGTCTTATAATTTTCTGCATACAGGTCTTTTGTCTCCTTAGGTAGGTTTATTCCTAGATATTTTATTCTTTTTGTTGCAATGGTAAATGGGAGTGTTTTCTTGATTTCAATTTCAGATATTTCATCATTAGTATATAGGAATGCCAGAGATTTCTATGCATTAATTTTGTATCCTGCTACTTTACCAAATTCATTGATTAGCTTTAGTAGTTTTCTGGTAGCATCTTTAGGATTCTCTATGTATAGTATCATGTTATCTGCAAACAGTGACAGCTTTACTTCTTCTTTTCCGATTTGGATTCCTTTTATTTCCTTTTCTTCTCTGATTGCTGTGGCTAGAACTTCCAAAACTATGTTGAATAAGAGTGGTGAGAGTGGGCAACCTTGTCTTGTTCCTGATCTTAGTGGAAATGCTTTCAGTTTTTCACCATTGAGGATGATGTTGGCTGTGGGCTTGTCATATATGGCCTTTATTATGTTGAGGAAAGTTCCCTCTATGCCTACTTTCTGCAGGGTTTTTATTATAAATGGGTGTTGAATATTGTCAAAAGCTTTCTCTGCATCTATTGAGATGATCATATGGTTTTTCTCCTTCAGTTTGTTAATATGGTTTATCACATTGATACATTTGCGTATATTGAAGAATCCTTGAATTCCTGGAATAAACCCCACTTGTTCATGGTGTATGATCCTTTTAATGTGCTGTTGGATTCTGTTTGGTAGTATTTTATTGAGGATTTTTGCATCTATGTTCATCAGTGATATTGGCCTGTAGCTTTCTTTCTTTGTGACATCCTTGTCTGGATTTGGTATCAAGGTGATCGTGGCCTCGTAGAAGGAATTTGGGAGTGTTCCTTCCTCTGCTATACTTTGGAAGAGTTTGAGAAGGATAGGTGTTAGCTCTTCTCTAAATGTTTGATAGAATTCACCTGTGAAGCCATCTGGTCCTGGGCTTTTGTTTGTTGGAAGATGGTTTAATCACAGTTTCAATTTCAGTGCTTGTGATTGGCCTGTTCCTATTGTCTATTTTTTCCTGATTCAGTCTTGGCAGGTTGTGTATTTCTAAGAATTTGTCCAGTTCTTCCAGATTGTCCATTTTATTGGCATAGAGTTGCTTGTAGTAATCTCTCATGATCTTTTTTATTTCTGCAGTGTCATTTGTTACTTCTCCTTTTTCATTTCTAATTCTATTGATTATAGTCTCTTTTTTTTTCATGAGGAGCCTGGCTAGTAGTTAATCTATTTTGTTTATCTTCTGAAAGAACCAGCTTTTAGTTTTATTGATCTTTGCTATTGTTTCCTTCATTTCTTTTTCATTTATTTCTGATCTGATTTTTATGATTTCTTTCCTTCTGCTAGCTTTGGGGTTTTTTGTTCTTCTTTCTCTAATTGCTTGAGGTGCAAGGTTAGGTTGTTTATTCGAGATGTTTCCTGCTTCTTAAGGTGGGCTTGTATTGCTATAAACTACCCCCTTAGAACTGCTTTTGCTGCATCCCATAGGTTTTGGGTCGTTGTGTCTCCATTGTCATTTGTTTCTAGGTATTTTTTTATTTCCTCTTTGATTTCTTCAGTGATCACTTCATTATTAAGTAGTGTATTGTTTAGCCTCCATGTGTTTGTATTTTTTATAGATCTTTTCCTGTTATTGATATCTAGTCTCATGGCGTTGTGGTCAGAAAAGATACTTGATACAATTTCAATTTTCTTAAATTTACCAAGGCTTGATTTGTGACCCAAGATATGATCTATCCTGGAGAATATTCCATGAGCACTTGAGAAAAATGTGTATTCTGTTGTTTTTGGATGGAGTGTCCTATAAATATCAATTAAGTCCATCTTGTTTAATGTATCACTTAAAGCTTGTGTTTCCTTATTTATTTTCATTTTGGATGATCTGTCCATTGGTGAAAGTGGGGTGTTAAAGTCCCCTACTATGAATGTGTTACTGTCGATTTCCCCTTTTATGGCTGTTACTATTTGCTTTATGTATTGAGGTGCTCCTATGTTGGGTGCATAAATATTTACAATTGTTATATCTTCTTCTTGGATCGATCCCTTGATCATTATGTAGTGTCCTTCTTTGTCTCTTCTCATAGTCTTCATTTTAAAGTCTATTTTGTCTGATATGAGAATTGCTACTCCAGCTTTCGTTTGTTTTCCGTTTGCATGGAATACCTTTTTCCATCCCCTTACTTTCAGTCTGTATGTGTCTCTAGGTCTGAAGTGCTTCTCTTGTAGACAGCATATATAAGGGTCTTGTTTTTGTATCCATTCAGCCAATCTGTGTCTTTTGGTGGGAGCATTTAGTCCATTTACATTTAAGGTAATTATCGATATGTATGTTCCTATTCCCATTTTCTTAATTGTTTTGAGTTCGTTATTATAGGTCTTTTCCTTCTCTTGTGTTTCTTGTCTAGAGAAGTTCCTTTAGCATTTGTTGTAAAGCTGGTTTGGTGGTGCTGAACTCTCTCAGCTTTTGCTTGTCTGTAAAGGTTTTAATTTCTCCATCAAATCTGAATGAGATCCTTGCTTAGCAGAGTGGTCTTGGTTGTAGGTTTTTCTCCTTCATCACTTTCCATATGTCCTGCCACTCCCTTCTGGCTTGCAGAGTTTCTGCTGAGAGATCAGCTGTTAAGCTTTTGGGAATTCCCTTGTGTGTTATTTGTTGTTTTTCCCTTGCTGCTTTTAATGTGCTTTCTTTGTATTTAATTTTTGACAGTTTGATTAATATGTGTCTTGGCATATTTCTCCTTGGATTTATCCTGTATGGGACTCTCTGTGCTTCCTGGACTTGAATTACTATTTCCTTTCCCATATTAGGGAAGTTTTCAACTCTAATCTCTTCAAATATTTTCTCAGTCCCTTTCTTTTTCTCTTCTTTTCTGGAACCCCTATAATTCGAATTTTGGTGTGTTTAATGTTGTCCCAGAGGTCTCTGAGACTGTCCTCAGTTCTTTTCATTCTTTTTTCTTTATTCTGCTCTGCAGTAGTTATTTCCACTATTTTATCTTCCAGGTCACTTATCCGTTCTTCTGCCTCAGTTATTCTGCTATTGATCCCATCTAGAGTACTTTTAATTTCATTTATTGTGTTTTTCATCATTGCTTGTTTCATCTTTATTTCTTCTAGGTCCTTGTTAACTGTTTCCTGCATTTTGTCCATTTTATTTCCAAGATTTTGGATCATGCTTACTATCATTATTCTGAATTCTTTATCAGAAAGAATATACTGCCTATTTCCTCTTCATTTGTTAGGTCTGGTGCATTTTTATCTTGCCTCTTTATCTGCTGTGTGTTTTTCTGTCTTCTCATTTTGCTTATCTTACTGTGTTTGGGGTCTCCTTTTTGCAGGCTTCAGGTTCGTAGTTCCCACTGTTTTTGATGTCTGTCTCCAGTGGCTAAGTTTGTTTCAGTGGGTTGTGTAGGCTTCCTGGTGGAGTAGACTAGTGCCTGTGTTGTGGATGAGGCTGGATCTTGTCTCTCTAGTGGGCAGGTTCACGTCTGGTGGTGTGTTTTGGGGTGTCTGTGGCCTTATTATTATTTTAGGCAGCCTCTCTGCTAATGGGTGGAGTTGTGTTCCTGTTTTGCTAGTTGTTTGGCATAGGGTGTCCAGCACTGTAGCTTGCTGGTCGTTGAGTGAGGCTGGGTGCTGGTGTTAAGATGGAGGTCTCTGGGAGATTTTCGCCGTTTGATATTATGTGGAGCTGGGATGTCTCTTGTTTACCAGTGTCCTGAAGTTGGCTCTCTCACCTCAGAGGCAGAGCCCTGACTCCTGGCTGGAGCACCGAGAGCCTTTCATCCCCATGGCTCAGAATAAAAGGGAGAAAAAGTAGAGAGAATTAGTAGAAGTATGAAGAAAGAAAGAAAGGAAGGAGGGAAGGAAGGAAGGAAGGAAGGAAGAAAGAAAGAAAGAAAGAAGCAAAGAAGGCAAGAAGGCAAGAAGGAAAGAAAGGAGGGAGGGAGGGAGGAAGGAAGGAAGGATGGAAGGAATGAAAAAGACAGAAGGAAGAAGATACAGTAAAATAAAATAAAGTATAAAAGTTATTGAATTAAAAAATAATTAGAAGAAAAAAAAGGGACAGATAGAACCTTAGGACAAATGTTGGAAGCAAAGCTATACAGACAAAATCTTACACAGAAGCATACACATACACCCTCACAAAAAGAGGTAAAGGGGAAAAAATCATAAATCTTGCTCTCAGAGACCACCTCCTCAATTTGGGATGATTCGTTGTCTAAAGGAGGGAAGGAAGGAAGGAAAGAAAGAAAGAAAGAAAGAAAGAACATAAAGTATAATAAAGTTATTAAAATTAATTATTAAGAAAAAAAATTTTTAAAAATACCATGGACGGATAGAACCCTAGGACAAATGGTGGAAGCAAAGCTATAGAGACAAGATCTCACACAGAAGCATACACATACACATTCACAAAAAGAGGAAAAGGGGAAAAAATCATAGATCTTGCTCTCGAAGCCCACCTCCTCAATTTGGGATGATTCATTGTCTATTCATGTATTCCACAGATGCAGGGTACATCAAGTTGATTGTGAAGCTTTAATCTGCTGTTTCTGAGGCTTTTGGGAGGTCTGAGGTCTTCTGCCAGCCTTCAGTAGGTGTTCTGTAGGAGTTGTTCCACATGTAGATGTATTTCTGGTGTATCTGTGGGGAGGAAGGTGATCTCCATGTCTTACTCTTCCGCCATCTTCAAGGTCCCTCCTGTTTCCATTTTAAATTTCCTCTTTAATTTCTTATTTGTTTCATATGTTCACTAGAGATTTTTAAATTTCTATGTATTCATGAATTTTCAGTTTTCCTTTTGTTACTGTTTTCTAGTTACATACCATTGTGGTCAGAGAAGACACTTGCTATGATTTCAATTTTTTTGTATTTGCTAAGACTTGTTTTGTGGCATAACATATGGTCTATCGTGGAAAATGTCCCCTGTGCACTTGAGAAGAATGTGAATTCTGCTGTTGGATATAATGTTTTGTATATGTCTGTTAGGTTTATTTGGACTATAGTATTGTTCAAATCTACTATTTCCTTATTGATCATCTGTCTGAATGATCTATCTTTTGTTGAGATAGGGTATTAGAGTCCCCAACCATTATTGCATTGTTGTTCATTTCTCCTTTTAGCTCTGTTAGTCTTTACTTTATGCATTAAGGTGTTCCATTGTGAGTGCACAAATATTTACAATTGCTGTATCTTCTTCATGTATTAACCCCTTTGTCATTATATAAAGCCTTCTTTGTGTCTTTTTACCATTTTTAAAGTTTATTTTGTCTGCTATAAGTATAGATACTCCTGTTTTGTGTTTTGTTTTGTTACCATTTGCTTAAAATATTTTCTTATCCCTTCACTCTCAGTCTATGTATGTCTTCAAGGTTAAAGTGAGTCATTTTAGAAAGCATATCATTGGATCTAGTTTTTACATCCATTCAGCCATTCTGTGTCTTTTGTCTGGGGAATTTAATCTGTTTATGTTTAAAGTAATTTCTGCTAAGTAAGGACATACTATTCCCATTTTATTAATGGTTTTCTTGTTACTTTTTGATTCATTGGTTTTTGTTTTTTATCCTGCTTTTTTTGTGTGTGTTCTGAGGTCTTCTTAGCACAAGACAGTGTGCTTTGACTTCTGTATCATGTTCTTTTATGTAATTAGTACAGGTTTTACCCTTGTGGTTACCATGAAGCTTACATAAAATATCTTCAATTATAACACCCTGTGTTAAACTAACAACAACATAACTTCAATAGAATTTCTAAGTATTAGACTTTTAGTTCTCCTCTCCCTCACATTTTAGGTTATTAATGTTACAATTTACATAGTTTTTATATCATGTAACTAATAAATTTATGTTATGATTGTTTTTACTACACTCCTTTCAACTTTTAAGCTAGAGATGTAAGTGAATTACACACCCCATTTCCTTATTACAGAATCCAACCTTGACTATATATTTACCATTGCTAGTGAGTTTTACAGAGATTCTTATATTTTTATGATGTTAACTAGTGTCCTTTTATTTCCACTCAAAGAACTCCCTTTAGAATTTCTTGTAAGGCAGGTTTATTGATGATGAATTCCCTCAAACAAATTTTGTTTGTTTGGAAAACTCTTTATCCTTCCTTCATTTCTGAAGGGCATCTTTGATAGGTATTAGTATTCTTGGTGACATATTTTTTCAACAATATTTTGAATATGTCATACCATTTTCTTGCCTATAAAGTTTCCGATGAGAAATCTGCTGATGATCTTATGGGGGTTCCCTTGTATATAACTTTGCTCTTGCTGCTTTAAATATTTTTGTCTTTGAGTTTTGAGAATTTAATTATAATGTATCTAAGCATAGTTTTATGTGGTTTTCAACCTATTTTGGATTCTTTGGGCCTCTTGGATCTGGATGTCTAATCTCTTCCCATGTTTGGGACGTTTTCAGCCATTTATTGCTTTAAATATACTTTGTGCCCCTTTCTCTTTCTCTTCCCCTCTGGAATTCCCATAATGAGATTGTGTTTCTTTCATTATGTCCCATGAATACCATAGGCTTTCTTCACTCTTTTTCAATCTTTTTTCTTTTTGACTCTCTGGATAATTTCAATTATCCTATCTTTTAGGTCACTGATTGTTTCTTCTGATGGTTGAGTCTGCTTTTGAAACTCTCAATTGAATTTCTTAGTTATTTTATTTTTCAGCTCTAGGATACTTTTTTTAAAATTTCTATTTCTTTGTTGAATTTCTCATTTTTTTCATGCATTGTTTTCCTAATTTTTTAAATTGTCTTTCTGCATGTTCCTGGGGTTCACTAAACTCTTTTAAGAGAACCATTATGAATTCTTTGTCTGAGTGTTCATAGATATCCATTTCTTTAGGATCAGTTATTAGAGTTTTATTACTTTCCTTTGGTGGTATCATATTTACCTAGTTTTTCATGATCCTGATTCTTTACCTTGGTAACTGCACATTTGAGTAAGTGGTCTCCTCTTCCAGACTTCGCAGATTTGCTTTGGCAGAGACAGTTCTTCACCAGTTAGCTCAATTTGGGTTTCTTGATATGTCTGCTGGTAACATCCTTGGGTGGGTGGAGCCTGCTATTAGAGTCAATTTGGGGGCAAGGCAACTGTGTGAGCTCCGAGGTTGGGGGTGGGAGGAGTACCACTGGCTAAGAACAACTGGATAGGACTGCTGATTTGGTTTCCTGCTCAAGTGAGAGTGTAGGATAGGCTTTATGGTTGTCTGGATTCTCTGGTCAGGCTTACTAGACAGTCAGCACTAGGTACCATACTCAGCAGTTGGTGGAGCCATGAATTAGCTTCCCTGTGCTGCTGGGGCAGCAGGATGGGAACCAGGACCTATACAACTCACAGTTTTGGGACCCAAAAAAAGCAAGAGTGTGCACTGAATATCCTGGTCAGGTGAGGCCACAAGACTTGCTCTGCAGACAATGAAAGTGAGAGGCTCTTCTTTCTAGTTAAGTGCCACTATAAGCAGGGCTGTTGGACTGGCTACCCATCTTCCTTGGTTGAGGGGTATGAAGGCTGTATTCAGCAATAGGTGGGGCTACAAATAAGTTTCTTTGCCTGGGCACAGCAAGAGAAGCCACTCCAAGGCCATTAATGCTCTTTGTTTGTGGTCTTGACTCAAGCTGACCCATGCCCCAAGTTCCCTGGATAAACAGGACCACTGGCTTTGCTCAGGGGCCCTTCTGCCTCTTGGTCTAGCATTGCTGGGTTACACAGCTTCTGGGTGTTCTTGTCAGACCTTCCTGTCAGATGGGGGTGGAGACCATGTTCTGCAGCTGGTAGGGCTCTAACTCTGGTTCTGGCCTGGGTGGGACTGGGAGGGCCCACTTCAGGTAACTAGTCCCAAATTTTCCTAAATAGGCTTTCTGTTTGAAAGGGGCTGGGAGCTGCTGTTCACCCAAGCTGGGGATATGACTCACTTTTTCCTCCTGGATATGGACAGACCAGGCTCCAGGGCTGGCAAGATTCCTCATTTGTGGGACCTATATATACCCGACTGAGTTTCTTGGTCAGACTCTGGCCCTGACTTGGTTCTGCAGATGATCAAAGCCATTGGTTGGGACTACTATTTGAGCTCTGCAGGAAGGAACTCAGCTGCCATAATCCAAGTGCTGGTTGTTGGAAGCGCCTAACCCCTTATCAGTCTCTCAGATTTAAAGGGGTTGAACCCTGCGGATACCCCTGCTATCTCTGTGTGGTGAAACCACAATAAGGGCTCCCGTGAAGTGAACCAATATGCTGAGTGAGGGGAGCTAGGAGTCACCCCTCGGCTCTTTTTTCCCACTGGGGGAACCATAGCCTCCTGTTGGAGTGGTGCTCTGCTGGTCTGGGGGAGGGGCAATGCAGTCAGGGTATAACCATTCCTCTTACCTTTCTAATACAGTCTGTCTTGGTCTCTGTAGTACAGTGGGGTGCTTCAGCCTCACTCCCACGTTCTAGGGTACTCTACGTGGTGCATAGTCCGTGAACAGTTGTTAGTTTTTCCATTTTGGTGACATCACTCTCCCTCTCCAAGTTCTTTACATCAAACTTAATATAGGTGCTACTGTGAAGGGAATTTGCATGTGTAATTAAAGTCCATAGTTATTTTACTAAGTAAATTAAATGGGAAATTATCGTAGATGGGCCTGACTTAGTTGGACAATCTTTAAAATAGATCTTGAGTCTTCCCTGAGTAAAGAGAGATTCTCATCTGTGGACAAAAATGTTTTAGCTTGTGCTCTTGGGTTTACAGCCTGCTTGTGACCTTATCTTTCTGCTATCTGCTCGATGGATTTCAGACTCATTTAGTCAGGTCCCCACGTATGAGTAAGCACATTGCTTTTAATGAATTCCTTAATATAGATATATCCTGTGTATCTATTTATCCATCCATCCATCATCTATCTATCTATTATATGTATAAATATACATACATATATATATATAAAATCTCTTCTACTGGTTTTGTTTCTTTGTTTGAACCTTGAATGGTGATATACTTCCTAAAAATAAATAGGTTTCTTTTTTCTGTTAAGATTGTACAAATTGTCATTCGATTTAGTAACCCAATCATATCTTAGCAATCAACTTGAATCAATTTCCAAATAGTTAAGTTGTTATGTGTACACTTATCTAGAAGTTTTATAAAATTCAAATTAATTGACTCTAGTGAATTATACATTTCTCTCATGATGAATGTTCTAAGAGGGAAAGATTCTGTGAATACATTATCCATTTTCTCAAAAAGAATGAGTATTAAGCCAAAAGAGTAGCGTGTGTATTCTGGGAAAATAAATTGTTCGTAAAGTCAATAATTTATTCTTCTTTCGTTATCAAGCTCAGATCCCTCCAAACTTGAAACAACAAAAAATGTAAATCAAATTTACTTTCACCTTATGTATGGCCCTCATTTCTCTTCTTCTTGGGTCTCTCAGAAGGAGTAGTGTACATTTATAGTCTCCTTTTTTTACTTTTCATTCATTCCTCAGCCATTAAGATTTAGCTTTCATTCTTAAAACTCTGCAAAATTGGTCCTAACTTCTTGTCATTAAAGTTAATGGTCATATTTAATGACCACCTTACTCAACCTCTTAACATTATTCAATAATATTTGATATCTCCTTTCTTCTGGAAAACCTCTCTTTCCATTGGCATCCATGACATAAGAACTTTCTGGTTTTCCTACTGTTTCCAGATTACTCTTTCTCTGACCATTTTACTGGCTTATCAACCTCTGGCTATACTTAGGTCCTCAAAGTCCAGTCCTAATTTTCCTTATTTGTTTCTAAATTCTTTCCTTGGGAGTATTATCCCACATGCATGGGTTCTATAACCAACCAGATGCAAATAAATTTTAAATGTATATCACCATTTCAGGTTGGACCCTTGTATCCAACTGCTTCTTCATTATCTCTACTCAGGTATCTCAAAAGCACCTTTAAGGTAAAGAGTCCAAAATTTAACAAGTGATCTTCCCCTAAGTTTTCCCTCCTCCAGAATTCCCACTTTAGTCAAGAACATCGTTATCCATTTGCACAAGTTAAAAATCTGAGAATACTTCTCCTAACTCCTTTTGCTTCACTTCCTCCTTCCCAGCCCCACTATCATACTTATCACTATGTTCTGTTAATTTTGCAATATAGAATCTGACTTCTCCTCTGTATATCCTCCACTCCCAATCCAACTTCAAGCCACCTTCATCTCAATACTATACTGTAAAAGCCCCCTAATGAGTCTCCATGCAACCACTGTTGCTCAACACACTCCAATTCATTTTTTATACTGTATGCAAAAAACATGTTTTTCAAACCCTACATCTCACCCTATTACTTTTATACTTAAAAACCTTCAGTGGTGGCTTAGTCACCTATATCTTTATCACTTTTGGCCATTCTCTCTAAATTTGTCCCAACAAACTTACCTTTTTTCATTTCCCACTTCGAGGACTGCACATGCCTGCCACACCATCTCTAATCAGCACCTTCCCCTAATTACCTTTTCTGCTTTATTTGGATTGTAGCTCAAATGACATTCCTCAGGGAAGAATTTCCTTATGTCCATGATTAGATTCTCCTGTCATAACTTCTCAAGCATCCTACATTAAAAAAAAATAATAATACTGATAACTGTGTGTTCCATGAGAAACTGAGGTGTTTTTCATCTTTGCATTTTCAAATGGTATAATAGGCCAAATACATGGTAGACACTCCAAAAGCGCTTGACGTATAACTAAATGAATGAATGAAGCACCATTACAGCATCCCAGATGGTTTCTGCTAAAGTGTTAGTGTTGAAATATGATAAGAACCTTGTGGTATATGTGAGGAGTATAACCTTATAGATTTCCATATTTATCTTTCTTAATCGTATTTACTTGCATTTGCACAGTTTCTAAATCACACACTGATTTTTTTAACTAGACTTGAAAATTCAGCCCATGATGTGAAATATCAAGCTGTGCTCTCTCTACTTAGCATCATCACCAAACCACAAATTCTGCAATTAGAAGTGAAACTTTGTATGTGATGAGTGAGAATATCCAGCTTGTTTATCCATAGTTTTATTGCCTCTATAGATCTTTTGGGAGTAAAAACAGTCTTTGCATTTATAATATAAGTAACTGACACAAAAATACACAGCAAGCAGAAAGAGGAAAAAAGTTCCATCTTTTCATGACTCATAGTTAAACCTACAGTTTACATAACCATCAGGCAAGATTTTTAATTACCTATTCCAAATTTGTTTTTTTTTTCCTCTTGACTATCTGATGAATGCCAGTCAACAATTGCTAATTAACTTACCTTCTAAAATATGTATATATGTATATGAACTCTTCAGAGTCCTGGAGTTTTAGGATGGTTGTACCAGTAAGCAAAAGATAGAGACTGAATATAACTTGGATTATATATGAGAAGAATGACATTTTGGATCAATAAGACCCTAAATACAATTTAAAAATCTTGAATTCCAGGTTCTTGGAATTTCAGCCATCAACTGGTTATATCATAAGATATCCATATTTTTTTTACTGGATAAAGTCAATAGAATTATTCAAAGAGCTGGATGTGTCTTTAGAAGTTCCAGATGTTGCAGTGATATAAAAGTCCAGCACTGTCAAAATACTGTGGAGTATCCTAGGTCCGAGCTTTGAAGCCATTTTGCTATCACTTTGATGCCAGCACAAAGAGCTTAAGAATTTTCACTTTATCTTCTTTCCCTTGTACCCTTCATTCTGCCTTCAGTAAGATGCAGGGGATTGGAAAAAATGGCCTCAAGTAAACTGATGTTATCTTTTTGTTTCACGTTTGGGCCTGAGTTCTCAGACTCTTAGAACTATTTCATATGCTTCTGTATAGTAGAATTCTGACAGGGAGTATGATTATTTTGTAGGAACAAGTCATATGCAAGTGGGAGTGTGTGTATATGTTTGACAGAGCAGTCATAGGCCTGAGAGCTAAGTATCTGCCCTGGAAAGAAGCCAGCTGTAGGTCATGCTTTGTAGGGAGCTTATATAGTGGGAATCAGAAAGAAAAATGGGGCACCTGTGGAAATCTTTAAGTTTGGCATCTAGGGTGCAGGAATATCTTACAGCTGAAGGCATAATCTAGTTTTCTGCTCTACCAGCCCATCTGTGTCTCCCTAGGATACTATCTGGGTTTTATCACCAAGAAGCACATAGCACTGCTACTGTTCTGCCATGCTATAGGCTCCCCTTGTAAGAATAGGTATAGACAGGTAATTCAAGGCACAAACTCCTTTCTGTGATTGAGCTTGGAGGAGGCAAGTAAAAAAGGTATGTATTGAAGTCTAAAGTTAACTCATAAATTTATGTAAAAATGAAACCAAATGATAAAGGTGGTATATGTGTTAGCCTTAAAATGGTTCCAGTGGAGGTTCCTCAATGGAAAGTTCCTCCTTCTAGCATCACAATCACCTCAGGGGTAATTTTAGAACAATAAGTGGATGTTGTCTCACAAATGTCCACAGTTTAAGGTACTTTTAAAATCAACCTGTAAAACATCGTAGGGTTATCCACAAATGACTACATTTATTGATACTTACCCATAGTCATAGTCACATATTGGACTTTCATTTTTCTGTCCATGTTAAGTAATAAACTTCCATGTAATACTGTGAACTTTCTACCTCAGTGCTAGGAACACATTATCTTGATTCCTTAGCAGGAAGAATGATGCTTTGAAGATAATAAACACTGCTATTCACTACCTATTAGAAGAAGGAATGAATAAAGCACCATTATTAAGGGGGCATTTAATACTTTTTTGGTGGTTATATTGAATCAGTCTTGTCTACATACTGAAAATGTTTAACCTCTGCTCAGTGAATGTGAAATAAAGAAATAAGCAAAACTAGCCAAACAGCTGCTTAAATTGACTGATTTTATATCAGTTTGATTAAGCAGTTCATTTGTCTCCAGCTGTATAGGTGTTGGGCTGAGACAGTTTAAATTAACTTAAATTCAAATTCTGACCACCAGCTATGGGGCAAATCAAAATCACAGTATAGCTGAAGTTTACAAACTAGACATTGGGGATTATGCTGTTTTCTGATGCATAGTAGTAAGTGTGCATATAGTATCACTCATCCCCAAATTCACAAGATAAAATGTTTTTCATAAAGACCAGAATGTCCTTTTGTATGTTTCAGTTTTCATAGGATATGGGTGGCTTGTGGCTCATACTGAGGCCTGTGGTTCGTGGTCAGCCATAAAAATAAGAGAATTCTGACCACCGACTTAATGAGAAGTTCAGGTCAGAACTGAATTTAGATGGCTACCTATTGATGACAGATTTTACTTTACATTTGTCAGTTTATTCAGTGTCCTGAAACGTTCTTGTTTGTTTTATGCCACATTGTGTCCTTGTGGAGTTGGGATATAACCATGATTTCCTTAAGAATTCTGGAATTGGAATCACTAGGAAGTATGATAGAATTAGGATAAAAGTTGACTCCCTGTCTTTCAAAGGTTTCCCAAAATCCTGAGATGATTTTATTTTCTTTGGTGAAATCATCTCTGAGATTATATCTGAGCCATTAGATAAGGCTGGCATTAAGCAATGTCCTGAGTATTTAAGCTTATACATGTACATGCAAATCCATTTGTTAGGAAGCGATCTGACTTAAATGAACTGCAACCACCTCATGTTCATTCAGGACACAAAAGGTACAGCCGGCATTTTCTATTCTTTTCTCAGATAGCCTAGGCAGAAGAAACACTAGTGTCACTGAGAGGCTAAATGTTTTATGACCAACTTGTTTATACTATAACTATTACATTTGTGTTTATTACCTTCACAACCCACTGCTGAGTATTGTGGAGGATTCCATATATAGAGAGGTAAGACTTCCAACCTCAAACAGAGAAGTCTAGCAGATAAGTCTTGCCCACAAATAGCTATAAAGCAATTCAATGCGTGTTAAGTGCTAAAAGAAAAGTAGGACAAAGTGCCAAAGTGATTCCATGGTGGGATTAAAAAAAAAAATCCCAACTAATACACTTTGGAAACAAGTCTGTTGGATCCTACACACACACACACACACACACACACACACACACACACACATATGTATGACTGATGCTCTCTAAAGCTATTATTCTGCAGAATACTATTCTAGAATGTTCTTAGGTGTGTTGTTGATCATGAAATACTTCTGTTAAAAACGTTTAGAAAATGCTAAATTATAAGGAGACCACTTATTCTCCCATTCTCATGTTTGTACTAGAGAGTATTGTAAGAGATAATAGAATACCACCCCCCCTTCCCCCCACCCCTCTGTCTCTGCCTCTCTGGTGCCTGTTTTCCCTTGCTTTGCTTACCCCCTGTGAACTTGGCATTTATTGATACAAGTTTTTCAGATGATTGGCTGACTACATCAAGGGGCAAATAGGCAATGCTGACATTGTGAAGCAGCTTTGAGGTTCTAGATATGTTTTTGAATCCAGAGAAAAGCTGTGCTCTCTTCTTTAGGAGTTATTGAATGTCCACTAATAAACTGACACTTGGACCCTCATTTAACTCCCATATCTGTACTCTGTTAGAACCCAGAGGAGAGCAGGAGTAATCAATTGACACTTCAAATCATGACTAGGCTAATCAAGTTAAACAGCTTTCTTTGTTGCAGGACTCTCTAGGTCTAGTGTTAGGATAATGTATATTGAGAATATTTAAGTAAGATATTGGGTTGACCAAAAAATTTGTTCGGGTTTTTCTGTAAGATGTTATGAAAAACCTGAATGAACTTTTTGGCCAACCCAATATTTAGTATATAGTGTTAACTGAAAAAAATGTGCAACCTAAAGGTTGAGAATTATGTTTTATTTGGTGGACTTTACTGAGGATTTAAGCTCAAGAGTCACTCAGAGACTGGTCCAAAGAGGTAAGGGAAGAGCCATAATATATAGGAGTTTTTGGAAAAACAAACAAAATATATAGTCAGAACATCAGAATATTACTGCTATTTAAAGAAAACCAGACATCTCAAGTTAATGAATTTAGTACTGTTCTATGTATGGGAAGATGCAAGGGTCTGGGCTCATTGAAATTAATCCTTTGATATGGACCTTAACTATTTAGGGCCAGTATCCCGTTTTTCTCTATCCTGAACCCCTCAGGGAACACTGTTGGAGGTGGCTGCATTGGCTGATGCCTTGATGGCCTCAACATCCTTTGTTTAGTGAAATGGCAGGTGACATTTTCTGTCTACAACAGTATTTCCTAAATCTGGGGATTTTCCAGAAATCAACTTGGAGTAACTAGTAAAAAATACTCCAGAGCTATAATAATAGCTACTATTTACTAGGCACAAACTAAGTTCCATACTAAGAAACTGTGTTAAATTTTTGGTAATATAATCTCATTTGATTCTTAAAATAGTCCAGCAAAATAGGCATTGTTATATAATCATTTTGCAGATAATGAGTTAGTCTGAGAAGCTAAGTAACTTGCCCAAAGTTAGAAAGCAAGTAAGTGTCAGAGTGGTAATTCAAACACAGATCTTTCATATTCCAGGATTCTCTGAACCACTACATTATAACCTGGAATATATTTGGAAAATATTTGTGCATAAGGATACATTTCTTTGGGTTATCTTTCAATTATATGAAATTTTCATAGGGATGTTAAAAATGATAGAAAAGGCTGAGAGTTTGGCTGAATTTTTGCTTTAGTTTTCATATGCATTAGGACAAAAATTAAGCTTCCACATAAAAATATAAGTCTGGTGGCTGGAAAAGGATATCTATTCCTTCTTTTCAATATTGGTAGCAGTAAGTATTACCTATTTAACTCCACAGGCAAGAAGAAAAAATAGAGGGGAATATTTTCACATTTATTTCTATGTTCCAGTCAAGATTTAGACGTATCCGCCAAGAAGATATAACTGAACAGTGTTTTAAGCGATTGCTTATGAGAAAGATCAATGATAATTTAGAGTGAGTAATGTATTCCATGGAAACAGCATAAAATACAAAACTAATTCTGAACCCTGGCATTCTAGGTCTGCTCCTGCGATTGACTTTTATTTTGAAAATCACTTACTGATTTAGTCATTGTTCTAATATTTATGAAATGAGACATTCTCAATCTTGCAAATTCCCCTGGTGCAGCAATGTACTATGCTCAGTTAGGGAGAGGAAAACAATGTTCTTTGTTCCACATTACTGGTTCACCAGGGGCAGCAAGTATTGTGCCTGGCAAGACAAAGAAAACTATAGCAGTGGGGTTACCATTTACACAAGATCTCAGAGAGATTCTTCAATGTACTGGAAACTAGAACTTGGAACAGCATACTGAGGGCCATCAAAGAGTAAAGATTACCATGAAACAGTTAAGACTAAATTGCCAGATAAACATACCTGCTGCCTTAAACTGCTTTGCAGTAATGGCAACTTTGTACATAATTTTGGTGAATGGACACAAGTTGAGGGCTTTAGGAAAGCTTTTGACTTTCTTGATTGAGGTGCTGCCCCTTCCATCTTCTTCCTGTCTTGAATGTGGAAATGATGGGTGGAGTGTATCAGCCATGCTGCCATCCTGATGCAGAAAGCTTGTGGATAAAAGCCAAGGAAAGACAGAAGGGAACTGGTACTTGATGATGTCACTGAACCACTAAACAAGCCCTGGATCACTTGCCCCGGATTTTTTGTTTTGGCATGAGTAATGAGGCACAAATGTTATTATCTAGTTTAAATCATCATATATGTTGGGAGACATCTCTTCATGGTCTCTCATTTCTGCAAGCAGAGGCACTGACTGCTTTGTTCCAGACTATCTTTTCAAGGATGCTTGAATAGCATATAGCCTTGGAAACTAAACATAGTAAATCCTCTCATAGCAAAAGGAGGTTTGTTTACGGTTCAGTGTAATAAAGATAATGCTTCCTTTTGGAACAAAGTTCAAATACTGTCCATTATAAAAGGTTCAGGTTTTTTAAGCTTGAGGTTCCTTTCTTATAACAAAACCCACTATGTGTGCAGGTGTCACCTGCTGTATAGTTCAGGCTGCTGTAACCAAATACAGTAGACTGGGTGGCTTAAACAACAGGCATTTATTTCTCACATTTATGGAGGCTGAGAGCTCCAAGAACAAGGTGCTGTCAGATTCAGTATCTTTGGAGGAGGGCCCTCTACCTGGTTTACAAATGGCTGCCTTCCTGCTTTATCCTCACATCTCACATGGTGGAGAGGGAGGGAGAGAGCTTTGGCTTCTTTCTTTTCTTATAAGGGCACTAATCCCATCATGGGAGTTCCACTCTCATGACTTGTCTAAACCTAATTACTTCCAAAGGCCCCACCTCTGAATACTGTCACTTTGGGGATTAGGGCTTCAAGATAAGAATATTGAGGAGCCACAAACATTCAGCCCATAGCCCTTGGCCCTATTCATATGCCTCCACAGGACTTGAGGTTAGAACAGCTGGTGAAAATGCTAATACCTTACCTACTGCTATCGTTGTGAGTAAAAAGTACTTTGTCAAAGACCCAGGAGTCTTGTATCTTCTGCTTGCATCCATGAAACTGTGGCAGTATTACTTGTTAGCTTGCAAGTAGGGTTAAACATCAGACTGAGCAATTCTCAACAAAATGATTTTTTTCCTTCCAGTTTTATTGAGATATAGCTGACATACAGCACTGTATAAGCTTCAGGTGTACAGCAAAATGATTTGACTTACATATATTATGAGAGGATTACCACAATAAGTTTAGTGAATATCCATCATTGCATATAGATACAAGATAAAAGAAACAGGAAAAAAATTCTTTGTGTTGAGGACTCCTAGGATTTGCTCTCTTAACAACTTTCATATATATGTGTATATATAATATATATAAAACATACAACAGTGTTACTTATATTAATTATATTGTACATTACATTCCTAGTACTTATTTATCTTATAATTGGAAGTGTGACTACCTTCATCCACTTCTGCCTTCCCCTACCTCTTGCCTCTGATAAACACAAATGTGATCTCTTTCTATGAGATAGTTTGGTTTTATTTTTGGAAGTATAATTGACCTACAACACTATGTTCCTGGTGCACAACATAGTGATTCCATATTTCTATACATTACAAAATGATCACCACAATAGATGAGTCTATTTACCGTGTGTTACCATACAAAGATATGACCACCTTCCCCACTCTGCATCATTCCCAGGACTCATTTATTTTACAACTAGAAGTTTGCACTTCTTAATCTCCCTTACCTATTTCACTCATCTGCCACCCCCTGTCCCCACTGGAAACCACCTCTTTATTTCTGTTTCTATGATTCTCTTTCTGTTATGTTTGCTCATTTGTTTGGCTGTTTAGATTCCACATGTAAGTGAATCATATAGTATTTGTCTTTCTCTGCCTGACACATTTTACTTAGATAATAATTTCTAGGTCCATCCATGTTGTTGAAAATTGCAATATTTCATTCTTTTTTATTGCTGAATAATATCCCATTATATACAACATCTTCTTTAGCCACTTATCTATTCATGGGCACTTAGGTTGCTCCAATATCCTGGCTATTGTGAATAGTGCTGCTATGAACACTGGGGCGCATGTAACTTTAAGAATTAGTGTTTTCATTTTCTTCATATCTATACCCAGGGATATAATTGTTGGATCATATGGTAGTTCTATTTTTAGTTTTCTAGAGAACTTCCATACTGTTTTCCACAGTGGCTGCACCAATTTACATCCCTACCAACAATGTATAAGAGTTCACATTTCTCCACATCCTTATCAACATTTGTTATTTGTGGTCTTTTTAATGACAACCGTTCTGACAGGTGTGAGGTGATATCTCGTGGTTTCGATTTGCATTTCTCTGATGATTAGTGATGTTGAGAATCTTTTCATGTGCATATCGGCCATCTGTATGTCTCCTTTTGAAAAACATCTATTCAGGCCTTGTCAATTTTTAATTGGGTTTTTTTTTGATATTGAGTTTTATGAGCTGTTTGTATATTTTGCATATTAATCCCTGACTAGTCATATCATTTGAAAATATTTTCTCCCATTCAGTAGGTTGTCTTTCTGTTTTCTCCATGGTTTCTTTTGCTGTACAAAAGATTTTAAGTTTAATTAGGTCCCACTTGTTTATATTTTTTTTAAAAAAATAATTTTTGGCTGCCTTGGGTCTTCACTGCTGTGTGCAGGCTTTCTCTAGTTGTGGTGAGTGGGAGCTACTCTTTGTTGCGGTGCATGGGCTTCTCACTGAGGTGGCTTCTCTTGTTGTGAAGCATGGGCTCTAGGAGCATGGGCTAAGTAGTTGTGGCATGTGGGCTCAGTAGTTGTGGCTCACGGGCTCTAGAGTGCAGGCTCAGTAGTTGTGGTGCACGGGCTTAGTTGCTCCACGGCATGTGGGATCTTCCTGGACCAGGGCTCGAACCTGTGTCCCCTGCATTGGCAGGTGGATTCTTAACCACTGCGCCACCAGGGAAGAACCCACTTGTTTGTTTTTGCTTTTGTGTCCTTCACCTTAGGAGACAGACCCCCAAAAAATATTGCTATGATTTAGGTCAAACAGTATACTGTCTATGTTTTCTTTTAGGAGTTTTATGATTTCTGGTCTTGCATCTGTGTTTTTAATCCATTTTGAGTTTATTTTTTATATGGTGTGAGAAAATGTTCTAATGTTATTCTTTTACACATAGCTGTCCAGTTTTCCCAGCACCACTTATTGAAGAGACTTTCTTTTCTCCATTGTATATTCTTGACTCCTTTGTCATAGATTAATTGACCATAAAGTGAGTGGGTTTATTTCTGGGCTCTCAATTCTGTTCTATTGATCTATGTGTCTGTGTTTGTGCCAGTACCATACTGTTTTGATTACTGTAGATTTGTAGTATAGTCTGAAGTCAGCAAATGTGATTTCTCCAGCTCTGTTCTTTTTTCTCAAGATTGTTTTGGCTATTCAGGGTCTTTGGTTTTTCTGTATAAATTTTAAAATTATTCTAGTTCTGTGAAAAGTGCCACTGGTAATTTGATAGGAATTGCATTGAATCTGTAGATTGCCTTTGGTAGTAGAGTCATTTTTAAAATGTTAATTCTTCCAATCCATGAACACAGTATAACTTAACATCTGTTTGTGTCATCTTCAATTTCTATCACCAGTGTGTTATAATTTTCCAAGTTCAGGTCTTTTACCTCCTTAGGTAGATTTATTCCTAAGTGTTTTGTTCTTTTTGACATGATTTTAAATGGGATTGTTTCCTTAATTTCTCTTCCTGATAGTTTGTTGTTAGTGTCTAGAAATGCAACAGATTTCTGTATATTAATTTTGTATCCTATAACTTTGCCAAATTCACGGATGAGCTCTAGCAGTTTTTTGTTGGCATCCTTAGGATTTTCTATGTATGGTGTCATGTCATTTGGAAACAGTGACAGTTTTACTTCTTCCTTTCCAATTTGGATTCCTGTTATTTCTTTTTCTTGTGTGATTACACTGGCTAGGTCTTCCAATACCATGTTGAATAAAAGGGGTGAGAGTAGGCATACTTGTCTTGTTCCTGATTTTAGTGGAAATGCTCTCAGTTTTTCACAATTGATTATGATGTTAGCTGTAGGCTTAATCTATATGGCCTTTATTATGTTGAAGTATATTTCCTCTATGCCCACTTTCTGGAGAGTTTTTTTAAATCATAAATGGATATTGAATTTTTTCAGAAGTTATTTTGTATTTATTAGATGATCATGTGGTTTTTTTTTGTTTTTTGGGTTTTTTTTTTGAGGTACACGGGCCTCTCACTGTTGTGGCCTCTCCCGTTGTGGAGCACAGGCTCTGGACGCGCAGGCTCAGTGGCCATGGCTCACGGGCCTACTCGCTCCATGGCATGTGGGATCTTCCTGGACTGGGGCATGAACCCGTGTCCCCTGCATCAGCAGGCGGACTCTCAACCACTGCGCCACCAGGGAAGCCCTGATCATGTGGTTTTTATTCTTTAATTTGTTAAAGTGGCTTATCACAATGATTGATTTGCAGATATTGAACCATCCTTGCATCCCTAGGATAAATCTCATTTGATCATGGTGTATGATCATTTTAATGTATTGCTGGATTCAGTTTGCTAATATTTTGCTGAGGATTTTTGAACCTATGTTCATCAGTGGTATTGGCCTATAATTTTCTTTTTTTGTGATATCTTCATCTGGTTTTGCTGTCAAGGTGATGCTGGCCTCATAGAATGAGTTGGGAAGCATTCTCTCCTCTGAAATTTTTTGAATTGTTGAGAAGGCTGGGTGTTAACTCTTTTCTAAAAATTTGGTAGAATTCACCTCTGAAGCCATCTGGTCCTGGAATTTTGTTTGTTGGGAGTTTTTAAATTACTGATTCAATTTCATTACTGGTAATTGATATTTTTTATTATTGGTAGTTTTTATTTCTTTTTGGCGCAGTCATGGGAGATTGTACATTTTTAGGAATTTGTCCATTTTTTCTAGGTTGTCCATTTTATTGACCTATAGTCTCTTATGATTTTTTTGTATTTATGTGGTGTCAGTTGAAACTTCTTCATTTCTGATTTTACTGATTTGGGGCCCCCTCTTTTTTTTTTCTTGATGAATCTGGTTAAAATTTATCAATTTTGTTTATCTTTTTAAAGAACCAGTTCTAAATTTCATTGATCATTTCTAATTTTTTCTTTTTAATTTCTACTTCATTTATTTCTGCCCTGATCTTTATTATTTCTTTCCTTCTACTAACTTTGGGTTTTGTCCATTCTTTTTGTAATTCCTTGTTCCTTTAGGTGTAAGGTTAGGTTGTTTGAGATTTTTCTTGTTTTGTAAAGTAAGTTCAATCACTTTAAACTTGCTTCTTGGAACAGCTTTTGTTGTGCCCATAGATTTTGGATCATTGTTTTTTGTTTTCATTTGTCTCCAGGTACTTTTTAATTTCTTCTTTGATTTCTTCAGTGATCCATTGGTTGTTTAATAGCATATTGTTTAGTCTCCACGTGTTTGTGGTTTTGCAGTTATTTTTCTTGTAGTTGATTTCTAGTCTCATGGCATTGTGGTAACAAAAGATATTTGATATGCTTTCAATTTCCTTAAACTTACTGAGGCTTGCTTTGTGGTCTAGCATGTGATCTGTCCTGGAGAATATTTCATGTGCACTTGAAAAGAATGTGTGTTCTACTGCTTTTGGTTGGAATGCTCTCTTTATATCAAGTGCGTTTGGTCTAATATGTCATTTAAGGCCAGTGTTTCCTTATAAATTTGTCTGGATGATCTGTACTTTGACAAGTTAAACTCCTCTACTACAATTGTGTTACTTTCTAGTTCTCCCTTTATGTCTATTAATATTTGTTTTCTGTATTTAGGTGGTCCTATTTTGGGTACATATACATTTACATTTTTATATAGTCTTGGATTGATATCTTGATTATTATATAATATCCTTCTTTGTCTCTGGTAACAGTTTTTGTTTTAAAATCTATTTTGTCTGATAAAAGTATTGCTACTCTGGCTTTCTTCTGATTTCTATTCTCATAGAATACCTTTTTCCATCCCTTCACTTTCAGTCTGTGTGTATCCTTAGATATGAAATGACTGTCTTGTAGGCAGCATATACACAGGTCTTGTTTTTGTATCCATTCGGCTGCACTATGTCTTTTGACTGGAGCAGTTAATCCATTTCCATTTATAGTAATTATTCATATGCATGTGCTTATTGCCACTTTAATTGCTTTTGGTTTGTTTTTGTAGGTTTTTTTTTTTCCTTTCTTCTTCTTTGGTTCTCTTCCTTTGTAATTTGTTGACTATCTTTAGTGTTATGTTTGAATTCCTTTGTGTGTGTGTGTGTCTATTTTAGATTTTTTATTTGTGGTTACCATGATGTTTATATATAGCAGTCTCTCTATATATGTGGTTATTTTAAGCTGCTGATTTCTTAATTTCAAATGCATTTTAACAGCTAAGCATTTTTACTCCCCTCCTTTCATAATTACTGTTTTTCATATCAAATTTTCATCTATTTGTTTTTCTGTATTCCTTAACTGCTTATTGTGGATTTAGATCATTTTACTACTTTTGTCTTTTAACCTTCCTACCAGCTTTGTGTACATGTTGATATAAGACTGTTAGTATATGTTTGCCTTTACTGATGAGCTTTTTTCCTTTCTTAATTTTCATGTTCCAGCTGTTGCCTTTCTTTCTTCACTTAGAGAAGTCCATTTAAAATTTCTTGTAAAGCTGTTTTGGTGGTGCTGAACATTTTTCATTTTTGCCTGCCTGTAAAACTTTTGATTTTTCCATCAAATCTGAATGATAGCCTTGCCTGGTAAAGTGTACTTTGTTGTAGGTTTTTCCCTTTCATCACTTCAAATATATCATGCCATAGTCTTCTGGCCTGCAGAGTTTCTGCTAAAAAGCTGATAGCTTTATGGGAGTTCTCTTGTATGTAACTTGTTGCTTTTCCTTTGTTGCTTTTAATATCCTCTCTTTGTAATTAAAATGGAAACAATTAAAGATAATGTGTCTTTGCATGGTCCTCTTTGGGTTGATCCTGTTTGGGACTCTACGTGGTCCTGGACTTTGATGTCTTTTCCTTTCCCAGGTTAGGAAAGTTTTCAGCTATCATGTCTTCAAGTATGTTCTCTGCCCCTTTCTCTCTCTCTTCTTCTTCTGGGACACCTATAATATGAACGTTAGTATGCATGATGTCCTGCAGATTTCTTAAACTGTCCTTATTCCTTTTTATTCTTTTTTATGTTCAGCATCAGTGATTTTGACTACTCTGTCTTCCAGCTTGCTGATTCATTCCTCCATATCATATAGTCTATGTTGATTCCCCCTAGTGTATTTTTTTAATTGGGGTATAGTTTTTTTCATAATGTTGTGTTCTTCTAGTGTATATTTCATTTCAGTTATTATATTCTTTATTTGTGTTTGCTTGTTGTTTGTATTTTCTCTTTGTTTAAAAAATTCTAACTTCTATCTTCTACTCTGTTCATTCATTCTTCTCCTGATTATTTTGGTCATCTTTATGATTATTACCCTGAACTCTTTCTCTGGTAGATTGCCTGTCTCCACTTCATTTAGTTCTCTTTTGGGGCTTTATCTTGTTCCCTCATTTGGAACATATTCCTCTGTCATCTCATTTTGCCTAACTTGCTGATTTTATTTTGATGTATCTGGTAGATTGGTTATGTTTCCCAGCCTTGAAGAAGTGGCTTTTTGTAGGAGATACCCTATGAATCCTAAAAGTGCACTCTCCTCTGGTTGCCTGAGCTATATGCTCCAGGGGTGCCCCCTCTGTGGGCTGTTGATCCTTCTGTTGTGGCAGGCTGACAGGTGCGGCAGCCCCCAGTCTGGTTGGTTGCTAAGCCCTTCTTTTGTGGAGGCTGCTGGCTGCTTGTAGGAGAGGCCAAGTCACAAGGCAGCTGGCTGTGGAACCCTGGGAGTCCTTGGGGCTACTGCTGGCTCACTGGTGGGCAGAGTCAGGGTCCAGGAGATTCCAATACTATGTTGAATAAAAGGAGTGAGAATAGGTATCCTTGTCTTATTCCTGATCTTAGAGGAAATGCTTTCAGTTTTTCACCATTGAGTATGATGTTGGCTATAGGTTTGTCATAAACGGCCTTTACTATGTTAAGATATGTTCCCTCTATACCCACTTTGTTGAGAATTTTTATCATAAATGGATGTTGACAAATTGATTTTGAATGGAGTAGTCAAAATCAGTATGCATGTGAATCCCATAGATAAGTATTATTGTACTCCCTACATACAAACTAAAATGCTGATTAAATTATGGCCATTATTTATTAAATTAAAGAAAACAAACAAAAATTCTAATCAACTTGGTATTTGTAAAAACAGTGCAATATACCTATGTATAAGTTTAATTGGTTGTATATTCAATGCAGAGTGGAACTGAAAAATTGAAGAGAATGTCCTAGAAAAATTAAAAACTGTTTTATAGTGAGTGAAAAGAAAAACAGTATTAATTTTGCAGAAAATTATATCTATATTGTCATGGATGATCTTGAGATGCATCTAGAATATAGTGAAAAGTATCAGAGAACAAGATATATGGAAGACTGAATATGGGAAATAAAAAATAACAATAACTGATATCCTAGAAGTGAACAGAATGAGAATTCCAATATGATAATACTATTCCTATAATTCTAATAAAACTTTCTGAAATGGAAAAAGACCTGAATTTGAATATCAAAATGACCCATGACTTATGAGGGAAAAAAAGAAGAGGAGTTAGATGAGATTAAAAAGTAAAGAACAAAAAATACAAGAATATAGAGAGAATAAGTATATTTTACATTGAAAAAACAAATCAGACTGTTGTTAGCTATTTGTTTCACAGTATTGAATGCCAGAATACCATGAGCAAAAATAACTGAAACAACTTAAGTGCATACAAATAGACAATCAGACAAGTAAATTATTTTATATCAATGATAAAATAACTTGTGACAGTTAAAGTAATAATAAAACACTAGTATTCTAATACAGACAATTGTGGAAAATGTCCATGAATTAATTTAAACTAAAGTGTTTCAATTGTATGTTTATTTCTCTCTGTGTTTCATTCTGTACATTTTATTCAGGTCTATATTCTTATTTTTAATTTCCTACAGCTGTGCCTAAGCTAGTGTTTGATCTAGCTACTGAGATTCTAACTTCAATAATTTTGTTTTTCAATTGTAGAAGTTAATTTGGGTTATTCAAATGTTATACATTCAGACTTTGCTTTTTTGTTTGCTGAGTTTGCTTTGTTTGTAAATGAGCTAGTTCAAACACAAAAGGGTAGATATAAGCAATCTATAGAAGAAAAAGATAAGAACAACTGTGAAACAAAAAATCTAAAATATTGATGCTTTGCTTTAAATTGTTGTTAAAAACAAAAATAGTCTTTAATATTTTTTCCACTTCTTTCATTTTACTAAGACTTTTGAGGCTTCAGAAAAATCAAATTTTATGACCAAGGCACATAGGTAATTAGTGACAGAAATTATATTAGAACTTTGTTCTTTTGATTCTCAGTTTATTTTTAATTCTTTCATAACTTCAGCAGGAGTGTTCAGAGCACTGTAATGTTTTAGGATGCTCAATGTACTTTGAATATGTGTAATAATACAATGTAAAATAGGACAGTGTTTGGGACTTCCCTGTGGTCCAGTGGTTAAGACTCTGTGCTTCCAATGCAGGGGGCCTGGGTTTGATCCCTAGTTGAGGAACTAGTATCCCACATGCTGTGTGGCATGGCAAAAAAAAAAAAAATGTTTCAGTGTTATCTAAATTTGACCTACTTAAACCTAGCATGCTAGCAAAAATAAGCATTCATTAAACACCCATTAATGTTTACTTTATAGCACTTACAGAAAAATTAAGATATGTGCTTTTTACAAAGCTAACTAGAGATGTCTAAATTCATAACTTTATTTTATGTTTAAATATTTCCATTGCTCAGTCAGAAAAGCTTGTAGGTATCGCATTGATGTATTTTTTAAAAACCCATTGAAGTTTTTAATGTTTTTTTCATATATATAACCCAATATTTAGTGCCTAGCCTGGCAGATATCAAGTCTTCAATACATATTGAATAAATGAATGATTTCTTGAAGAAAAGACAGAAAAGAAAAACTATTATTCATGCCTTGACAGTAATTAGATAAATGGACACCTCAGGAACACTTTTTCATCCTCAGTTTCCACATCTGTAAAATGACATATTTGGACAATGTCATGGATCCCAAATAGTTTTTAATTTGTTCACTAATTCTGATTGAGAATAGTTTCATGGCACTGACTTTGTGATAATGAATATGCTGGTGCGTCTAGGCTCAGCTAGGAAAAGCATCATGTTCAGTTAGTGACATGTATCATGTACACAGGATAAGAGGTCATATATGAACCACACATTTTTCTACATATTAGGGGGCACATCAAAGACATTACTACCCATTTCATAAGTGGACCAATTGTTCTGTTTCAGAGGTCATTTCTAGCTCTGATCGTCAATAATTTGGGGGTCCTCTTATTCTTCTCCTTTTCTCTTGTTCATTCTTTCTAATATAACAACACATTGCTAGCTCCATTTCACCAAAATGTACTAATCTATAATAAACAATAACTTTTACACACTTGATTGGGAGTTTAAAAAATAGCTTAAGGGGTATGTGGAGGAAATAGATGGTCAGTTGGAGTACTTTATTTAGTTCACTGATTCTCAAAATTTTCCACCCCATAGTATAATACAAACAAAAGAGAATGAAATGCTTGAGGACCAAGTCTGTTTTTTGCTACAGATTCCTCAGCTATTCAGGGAAATTACACCTGACTATTAATTACCTGAAAATAAAATCTTTGACTTTTTTTTGTTTTTTAATTCCAGAAAACTAAATTATTTTATTATTCAAATGAGGCTCACTACTACTGTTTTCAATATATTTTAAAATAAATTTGTAAATTCTAAAGAAAAGAAAACAGCAAGAAATGGAAATTTGAACCTTAGTTCTTCATAGTATATTAGAGCTGATGGAGACCTTTAAAGCATCATTTTATCAATGCATCCTCCCTGTCCTCATAACTGCTGTATTTCTCAGTACCTAGCCCAGTGCTGGGTGGGCATGCATTAGGTGCTCAAAGGGCAAATATAGCTATTGCTTGAATGAATGAATCAACCTGCTCTTGGTCATCTACAGGTGGTACCTCAGAGACAAGAGCACACTTTGGTTGGAAGGGGAGAGGGGAGCATGCCTCCTCATCCCTCTCCTGAAAGGCTCAATTAATACATGGATTGAAAGTTAACTCTTCCTTCAAAGTACAACTAAAATAACGCCTCCTTTTTGAAGTCTTCTTTAATACATCTGAGATGTAATAAATCATCATTTCTCTATGTTCCTGTAACAGTTTTTTTTTCTTATTCCATCGTGACTGCTTTGTATTATAGGCAGTTGTTTACAAACTCCTAATTCTAAATTTTAAACTAATTGAGGGCGATGATTGGGTCCTACTCATTTTGTTAAATCTTAGAAGAATAATAAGAAAATATTGTTTTTTAATTAATGAAGAGACTTGAAGTTCAGTGATGGTCCAGTTAGAGTCCCCTAAATTAGTCAGAGGTGGAGATGAATCAGGGAAGGAAAGTGGAGACTCTGAAGTAGGTAACTATAGTACCCAAACCGTTTTCCTTCCAAGAGACCTCTGAAGCAATTTCTTCATTCAAACTGGAGTAGCAAAGAAAGTCAACACATTTCACATTTTTTGTCTGAAAGGTTTTCACTTCAGAAAAGAAAATATGGGTTATTCCTACTATGACTGATCTAACCAAAAAGAGATTTTGTTTGTTTGATTTTTAAAGTGTGTGGGAGTGATGCTTGGAATCATTAAATAAATACTGATTCTGAATGCAAATTTAGAGATAGAGTGATTGAATATTAAAGCTAGGTTGGATTCTGGAGATGACCCAAGTCAATTGAGTGATTTTCTAAGTGGGAAACTTAATCTCCAGAAGGATTTAGAGATTTGTCTGACAACAGAAATAAACAGCCCTGAACATGTAAGAAACTGACATAAGCTCATCTGGGAAGTTTTCAAAGTTAAAGCGACTTTTCTAGAAATGATGGGCAAATTTATCAGCTTTTCCAAGATGAGAAATCATATTTCAAGAATTCCTAAGTCATGTATAAACACTCAGGAGATCAAGGAAAAAATAAGGCTTTATTTTGAAAATATCTCTGCAGCCTGAAAATGAGAATAGAAGCTTTTCCTCAGGCAAAGGGAAGATTTCTAACTCCTGGAGAGCTAATAAGAGCCTCAGAAGGCAATGATAATAGACATTCTAAATTCTGTGGAACTTGAAGGCCCCTATAGCATTTGTGGACACTTAACTTATATTAAAAAATGTAATTCAGGGTTTCCTAAATTTTTATCTTTCCCTGCTTTCCTTTCTTCTATCTCCTTTACCTTATGATATTTATAAACATATGCTAAAGCATGCATTTCCAGTCTCTACTAGGTAAATATTTTTTCCACATTCTTAATTTAAAACATGGAAGAAACAACCACCTTTTCTTTTAAAAAATGTTAAATTAAGTTTCCTTTGGCTTGCATATAACATTTGATTAATTTTTTTCTTTCTGTGTGTCAGAACGTTTGTAGAAAGGGAAGTTTTCCACCCTACGTTAAAAAGGCTTTTAAAACAGGGCAAATGTAAGCTTAATTTCAAGTTGGCTGCGATTTCTGTAAACTCTTTCTTGTTTGTTTCATTTATAAGGACCATGTGAAAATTTGCTTAAAGGTGCAGGAAACTGGGCTTCAGGAGAAGCACTTGGTAGAGACAAATCAGTATTAAACTTAAATGATATGGATCAACTATTTTCCTTTACAATAAGAACTCTGCTTGGAAATCGCTTGCTATGACATGGACTTTAAGACTTTGGATTCCATCTGAGGTACTTGATTGAAGAAATTAAGAATGATCTCAACACAAGACTTCTTTGCTTATAACTTGCTCCTTAAGTTAGATAACACTTTATTCTCACAGTTTTGCACTACTTTTCAAGGACCGAACATTCCAGCCTCCAAGTGTTTGTCATCATTTGCACCCCCTTTTTCTAATTCTGATATACATCATGGTGAGATTGCACGCCAGTGGATCTGCTTTATCACACTTTAGGTGTAAAGATAGTCCTGAGAATTTTCCTAGTTGAATCTTAACTGTCAGTTAAATATTTTTCTAACCTAAATTATGCAAAACCCAGATGATCTTCAGACCTAAATATGGTTTATTACAGGTTTGTATTCCCTATTGGTGTTCATTGCTTCTGCCATAATTGCTTTCCCTGCTGGAGTTATGGGTTTGAATCATGGCCATAATACCTAGTTATTTACAGAAATGAAGATAAAGTAGGAGAGGCTGATCATTTCAAAAGAAGAAACAGTAATTAGGCTATAGAAAAGCTGGATTGTTTGTTGAGAAATTTTTGTCCAAATAAGAACTCAAAAGTTATTTATCTTTAAATTTTTATTTATTCCCCTCCTATTAAAAAAAAGCAGCAGCAACAACATAGCTCGGACACTAACTCTTCCTAGCTATGCACTGTTTTAATAATTTACTTCATACAGCTCTAATTCCTGTAGAGAACTCAGGACTGTGCAGTTATCATTGAATTAGCTTGTATAATTTATAATAAAACAACAGACTTAAGGCTGTTTACTTCTTCACAACTAAAAGGGAAAAAAAATTGTCCTACAAAGTTCATCGTTCTGTGATTTATAGTGATTTCTTCTTTTCCTTCTCTTGCAGTTTCCTTCCTGGTTCGTCTACTATAATACATCCCACATGGTCATGGTTTCAAATTGCACAATTATTTTATTGTAGTTTGAATCAAATTCAGGGTGAAAGTTATATAGACTTTTGATATTAGAAAATATGTAAATGAGATAGTATCATTCATATTATATATTGAGGCATTTCAGGAACAAAGAGGTCAAATACTTGGTTGAAAGTCAGTAAGTCAGTTATAGCATCTCTCATTACTCAATTAGCTTAGCCCAGTTTGAAAATGTAGTGCCATTTATGCATGTTCTCTTTGTTTGATGCACTTTCAGTTGGTTAGCACTCTCCAGGCCTTCTAATCTGGAGTTACTCTCCTTTCTTATTAGGTCTTCAACTTTCATATAGAAGTCAGATTCATACATTCATTCTAGGAGTAAATACTTTTTATTTGGTAAATAATGTTTATTTGGTAAATAATGTTGAACTCAGCATTCTGCCAGGTACTCAGGATTCAAAGATGAGCAAAACAGATTTGATTCGACCAAGAGTTGCCATCTGGTCATTTGTCTCTTTGTTTAATATCTGAATCCTCCATTAGACTGTAAGCTTCATGGAGTCAGATGTTTTTCTTGTGTACCGTTGTATGTCCTCTGGCCAGTAGAGTGGTGCTATAATATTAACTGAACGAAAGAGGAGAGGAGTAGTACGAGTTTAAGTAAGACAATTTTGGCTGTGGAGAGGGGAGGGAAGAGGGAGAATTTGACACTCAAGGCACTGCTAGCATCAGTCTTGGCAGTGCTCTGCTGCCAAAGGGAGTGGAAAGGTCCCGGCAGAAGAAAGACGGAAACCCCCAGCAATGTGAAGGCCTGAGAGAACTGTCTCAGAAAAACATCCATTACCAAACAGGTAAGCAATAGTTACAGGAAGATGGCTTATTTAGAGAGCAAAGATCATTTGGAAACAGGTAGGAGAAGAGAGAAGCAACCACAAACCCATTGTTGATGGGATCAGTTGGAACGCAGTTTTAAGTAAAGAAAAGCTCTGCTCAGCACGTGTATTCCACATCCCAAAGGCTTTAGTAAAAGTCTCTTATCCCCTACTAAAAGATGGAATGTGCCTGTGTTAAAATGACCAAATTTAAAATTCTCCAATTGAAGTTCTATGAGAACTTTTTCCAAGGTTATACCCTAATGATTAAGCAATCTATAAAAATAATGGGTGTAAAGATGATTTGTGTGTGAGTGTGTGTGTATATAGCAAGTGTGGGCTATAATGGAATGACATTAAAATATTATGGTTCTTACATTGTATGCTTTTCCTTTTCCCTCATTCCCACCTGTATTAGAGTTCTCCAGAGAAACAGAGTCAATAGGATGCAATGGGTGGATCTACATATCTATCAATTTATTTACTTATTTTAAGGAATTGGCTCATATGATTATGGAAGAATGTCAAGATCTGAAGCTGACAAGCTGAAGACTCAGGAGAGCCAATGGTCAACTTCCAGTCGGAAGGCAAGAGAAGAGCTGTGTTCCAGCTCAAAGACAGGTAAGTGCAGAGAGCTAATTCTTTCTCCCTTACTCTTTTTTTTTTTTTAACGTCTTTATTGGAGTATAATTGCTTTACAATGGTGTGTTAGTTTCTGCTTTATAACAAAGTGAATCAGTTATACATACACATATGTTCCCATATCTCTTCCCTCTTGCGTCTCCCTCCGTCCCACCCTCCCTAGCCCACACCTCTAGGTGGTCACAAACCACCGAGCTGATCTCCCTGTGCTATGTGGCTGCTTCCCACTAGCTATCTATTTTACGTTTGGTAGCATATATATGTCCATGTCACTCTCTCACTTTGTCCCAGCTTACCCTTCCCACTCCCCATATCCTCAAGTCCATGCTCTAGTAGGTCTGTGTCTTTATTCCCATCTTACCCCTAGGTTCTTCATGACGTTTTTTTTATTCCTTAGATTCCATATATATGTGTTAGCATACGGTATTTGTTTTTCTCTTTCTGACTTTTTCTTTTTCTTTTTTTTTTTTGCGGTACGCGGCCTCTCACTGTTGTGGCCTCTCCCATTGCGGAGCACAGGCTCCGGACGCGCAGGCTCAGCAGCCATGGCTCACGGGCCCAGCCGCTCCGTGGCATGTGGGATCCTGCCAGACCAGGGCACGAACCCATGTCCCTGCATCGGCAGGCGGACTCTCAACCACTGCGCCACTAGGGAAGCTCTCTGACTTTCTTCTTAATGTTCTATTCACGTCAACAAATTCGATGAGGCCCGCCTCCATTGGGGATGACAATCTTCCTTACTCAGTCTCCTGATTCAAATGCTAATCTTACCCAGAAACACCCTCATACACACTTGGAACAATGTTGAACTATCTGGCTCCTGTGGGCCAGTCAAGTTGACATACAATTAACCACGACAAACCTTTTATCTAGAGGTATGTAAGGAAATAACCAAGATACACTCTAATCCTACCATTTTTACAACATAATTTTGCAGTTTTGAATGAATGAAGTTTTGTAGTCTTTATTATTAGTGCACCAGAACACACTAAAATGTCCGTATGCCATCATCATCAGCGAAGTAAAATACAACAATCCAGCCAACTAACATTTTATAGCTGTGATATCCACAGGAGGTGGTATTTAATGACTCAATGAACCTGCCTGGAAATAAGAGATGTTTAAAATTATAAAGGTTGCTATTGATTAGATTGAATGTTTGTCAGACTATTTAGCAAGGTAGACCACTAGTTTATAATATTCAAATTGAGGATATTTATATATTAATGAACAACATAGCAAAAAGTAGTGATTTCCTTTACTGGAAAGAATCGAGACCTTTTAAAATTAAGCTTTTTGGGGCTTCTCTGGTGGCGCAGTGGTTGAGAGTCCGCCTGCTGGTGCAGGGGACATTGGTTCGTGCCCCGGTCAGGGAAGATCCCACATGCTGCAGAGCGGCTGGGCCCGTGAGCCATGGCTGCTGAGCCTGTGCGTCCGGTGCCTGTGCTCCACAATGGGAGAGGCCACAACAGTGAGAGGCCCGCGTACCAAAAAATAAATAAATAATAAATAAATAAAATTAAGCTTTTATGACTTAGTTATGTTCAAATATGTACATTCCCATTCAAAGCAGCACCTCTGGAGAAAAACGTACTGAACAATGCTGCTATTGTTCGGAAGAGGTTCATATTACCACACAAGGAAATATTTCTAGCTGTTTAATTATTTTCTCCCACCTCTGAAACCAGCAGAATTTTTCCATGTAATTTCTTTTCTTACTTGTCTTGGTGCTAGTGACCTTTGGCCATTACTTGGTAGAAGGTTCACCCTTACTTAGGATGTCAAAATAATGAACCACAGCTTTGAAGGTAAACCAAGAGAAGTTCCAAGACAGGACTAAGCAGTAGCAGCACTACTGAACTATATATATGTGCAGCCCCATAACACTAACTTGAAGGCAGGTGGCGGGAAAGAAAGGAAATGGGGATGAGAATCTGAAAATGTTATTTTCAGCTATGCTGCTGACTTCCTGGCAGAATGGATGCTCCTCTTTTCCCTCCTCTCCTCCTCCTCCTTCTCATTGTTTGACACATGTGTGGTTCCAGCTGAATTAATTCAACTCTACCTCCAAGAGTGTGTTCCGAAGGACTCAAAGGCAGGTAATTCTAATTTCTCGTCAGAGTTCTTGTTTTTTTTTTAAGAAGATGTTGGGGGTAGGAGTTTATTAATTTATTTATTTTTGCTGTGTTCAGTCTTTGTTTCTATGCGAGGGCTTTCTCTAGTTGTGGCAAGCAGGGGCCACTCTTCATCGCGGTGCGCGGGCCTCTCACTATCGCAGCCTCTCTTGCTGCAGAGCACAAGCTCCAGACGCGCAGGCTCAGTAGTTGTGGCTCACAGGCCTAGTTGCTCCACGGCATGTGGGATCCTCCCAGGCCAGGGCTCGAACCCATGTCCCCTGCATTAGCAGGCATATTCTCAACCACTGTGCCACCAGGGAAGCCCCAGAGTTCTTATTGAAGCGATTGATAGTTAACCAGTTACCACGCCTAAGATAACAGGTACATAGTTTTCGGTTGTTATTTTGTTTTACCAGATTTATTCCATCAGACTAAAGAGAAGGACTTTTACTCTATACTTAGGGGAAAGATAGGACAAAACACATTGCCCAGATTGGGACTGGCAGCTTTGTTGTGTAAGGACAAATACAAAATAAAAATAAGAAGCCTAAATTTTCCTGTTGAAAATAAGACAAGTGACTTTTCTCCTTATTTTCCTGGAGCATTTACCTTAGGAAACTGTAAGTTCTTTCTCTGCCTGTTTGAAGGTGTGTAAATCCTTTTAAAAGCCAAATAAGACTTAGGCCGGCTTTGTGACCCCAGAATGTCTTTTTCAAGTACCTGAGAGCCATCTCTTTGATGGCTATCTCTCAATTTCTGTGTGAAGGTAGGAGCCTAATTTTGGCAGGGACACTCACTCTAAATAGCAAAATTACCTCTGGTCATAAAGATATGAGAATTTTACTGTTCCTTTGAATAAAGTCAATTAGCTAACCCAGATGGTCACCCCCCATTACCAAGTGAATTTAGGATGAGCTATATGTGACAAATTGTGCTGTTCTCTTACTTGACTAGTTATTTATCTTGAGAACATGTGTAATGGATTGTATCTTCTTGGCTATATAAAAGGGTGAGATTTCTGTTTGCCTTTGCAATCTCTTAGTGACTCTCTGTGGTGCATGTCACATTCTGGTATAATGCTTATTATATTTCCCCAATAGTTGTGACCATGAGGAAAGCCAGTTTGAGGATAAAGCCAACATGTGGAGGAAGACAGGGCTAAGAGAAGCACAGAAAAATGGAGCTAGTGCCTTGGCTGAAATATTGCTGAATATTTAGACTTTCTTTAGACTTCTAATTAAATGAATGAAGACATTCCTTTAAGGACTTATCCCAGGGGTTAAATATGTGTGGGAAATGCTCAGAATGCTTTCAGTTGTGAGTAACAATACACCTAATTCCACCTGGCTTGAGAATCTAAAATGCCTATGAACATCATGTAGGACTAGTGTTTTAAACAACACTCTTGAAAAGTTAATTGTCTATTTATTTAACAATTTTAATCATCACAGAGCCTTTCCTTTGAGATATATCATCACTTATTTAACCAGTTTACTCTTTAGGACATTATTTACAGTTTCCACTATTATAATAAATGTACACTTTTTTTTTGTTTGTGTGCATTTCCATATGCCCATCAGTGACCATGTTCTCAGGATAAATTCCTAGAAATCCGTTTATTACGTTTAAGGGTATACAGACTTTTATAGCTTATTGAATGTAAATTTTTGAAATATCAGGGAAAAAACTGGACTCTAGTACTAATTCTCATAACTGAATAATTCTTAAGCAGCATGACTCAATGGCCTAATAAAAAACAATTAGGAATAAATGTCGACTATAGTAACATGATAACATAGATTTTGTTAGAATAAAAACATAAAAGAATGAACAATGGAAAAATAAAGCATCAAATGATCATTTTAACTCTTCTGCATATAAGGAAGACCGGGTTTACACTTTTACTGGTGATCCTTCCTGAGAGTAGCACATACTATTTGGCTAATAATATAATCTAATTCATCCACACCTGAGAAATTTTATTTTCACATATTCCTCTCAGAAGGAACTAAAATGAACTGGATCAGTGTAATGACAAGAAAAAGAAAACAAAAAAAAAAAGCAGAGTTTTGATTCCAGGTTAAAAGTAAAAATTGATACTTATACCCATGTCTTCTTAAAATGATGTTCCAGTAATTTCAATTTGCTTTAACCTAAAAACAATTTTTAAAAAGTGTGTTTCATTGTCTCACTATGACTATAAGTCATATTGGTGTAAATAGGATTCTGTTCCTTGTAGTTTGGGGAATGAATTTTGAAGTTTGAGCACAGCTGTAAGTAAGTTAATTATAATCTTTGTTGCACTTAACCCATCACAACGTATGCTTAAAGTTTGCAAAAATAGACTGAAACATCATCTCCTGCCAGAATGGGAATTTTTTACATCATGCCTATTGAGCAGATGCGCTGAACATATGTAGATAGTCAATGGCTAAGAGTTTGGTGGCTGTCTATAGAAGCAAAGGTATCTTTGTCATGGGGATGTTAGTCTTTGGTTTTTTTGGTTAGGTCAACCTCTATGCATTTGGTTTTCCTGATTATATATAATGAGGATACTAAACCACAATTTCTGAGGCTTTTTTTTGTCATTATATTTCCATTTGGTTCAAGTAACCAGAGGAGAGAAATATAAATTCTAACAATGACATATTAGGAAATATTCATATAGAAGATACAATCTGTGCTCAGTATTGAAGAATGTTTAAGGAAGGTTTTAACGGGCAGAGATACCAATGCATAACCCTTCAATGAGGAATAGATGGATGGAACTAACACAAGTGGAAAAGCTACTTAAGTTGGGAAAAGACCAAATTATCTATATTTAAGGCTCTTGGTACGATTATGGATTATTTTAGTTTAAAGTTTCTCTCAGCATTGTTTTCTAATTATTCCATGTAAATTAAGCCACTTAGAACTAGTGATGCTAATTTATTTTGGTGCTGTATCATAGTCCATTGTATATATGTACTATGATTTAATTATCTATCCCTTTATTGACAGGTATTTGCATTATTTTCATTTTCCCCTATTACAAACAATGCTAGTGGATGTCTCTGTGCATATATCTTACGTGAATATGTGAGAATATGCTGAGAAATGGAACTGTTGGGCTGTAGGATATGCTTATTTTCAACTTGAGATATTGCCAAATTACCCTCCAAACCCAATTTATACTCCCACTAGCTGTGTATGAGATTTTCATTCCCATATCCTATCATTTGGAGTTAATATAATTTTTCCAATATAATGGATTTGAAATGACATCTCATCTTGTTTTGCATTTTCTTTTCTCCACCACTAATGATGTCTGTATCTTTCTTCTTTGTCTTCTTCCTTGAGTTAGCCATACCCATATCCTTTGTGCCTTTTCTATGGGATTATCATATTCTTATTGACTGATAGAGATTATTTGAATTTTTTCTATTGCCTGTAGTGCATGTTGGTTGTATTTTTCAGTTTATTTCTCTTAACTTTATAGTCCTTTTTACTGTAGCAGTTTTGTTTTTGAGGAAAACAAACTTTATGGTCCTTGTACTTTTATGGTCCTTTTTACTATAGCTGTTTTGTTTTCAAGGAAAACCTTCCCCGCCCAAATTTTATAATAGTATTTATTATAGTTTTAAAGTTTTTAAAAAATTTTCTTGTTTAGGTCTTTGTCATATACCTAGTAATTTTGTGCATGGTTTGACACAGGCATCTAATTTTATAATAGAAATGGATTGCTCTGACACTGTTTACTAAGAAGTAACTACTTTTCCCCTCTGATTTTTAATGCCTTCTCTTTTTATTCTCTTATTCAGTGCTCTATTTTTTCCTATTGATCTATCTTTCCCTGAGCCAATAGCACACATTTTAATTACTATAGCTTTATAATGTCTCGATATCTGATTAAAGCAAGTCACTCCAACCTGTGCGCCTTCAAAATATCATGCTTAATCTGGTCTTTAGCTCTTTCATGTAAATGTTAGAAATTGCTGGAGACATTACAAAGGATCTTGATTATAATTGCATTGTATTTTGTGATTACTTATGAAAAATATGACTGAAGATGTAAATTCCTTTCAAATTAAAGGTTGTCCATGTATCTTACCATTCAGACATTTTCAGGTTTATCCAGGTATAATTTAGAGTAAAATATACTCTTTAGGTGTGCAGTTAAATGAATTTTTGACAAATGTATCAAGTCACATAACCACTATCTCAGAATATAGAACATTTCCATCACTTCCAAAAGTTTGGGGCTAACCTGCTCCCCTACCACTATCTCCTGGTAACCACTGATCTAATGTCTGTCCCTATAGTTGTGTCTTTCTCAGACTATCAATCAATCATATAAATGGAATCATATTATGTGTCTGACCTTCTTCAGGTAGCATAATGCTTTTAAGATATGTCCATGTCATTTTATGTAACAGTAAATTCACTTTTTAGTGCTGGGTGATATTCCATTGAATAGACATACCATATTGTTTCCAGTTTGAGTGATTATGTAAAAAAGTAGTCCTAAATATTCACTCACAGATTTTGTGTGGACATATCTTTTCATTTTTCTTGGGTAAATACCTAGGTGTTGAATTTCTGGATCATACAGTAAGAAAGAGTACTTTTAACTTTATAAAAACACTCATATTCATGATATGTACTTTCCAGATTTTTCCTTTATTTTATAATATCTTTATTAAAAATAATGTTTTCATTCCAGAATATGCCCCCTCAACATACTGTATTAGGTATTTGGCAATATGTTAACAAGATGCATTGGCTTTAATTTCTATATAGCATCTGTCATTTTATCTCAGATAATGACAATGCCAGGAGGTTTGAGTTAGATGAAAAGTACTTAATGTTTAGCATTTCTAGATTTAAATCTTAGCCTCGCACTTCTCATCTGTGTGCTTTTGAGTGATTCATTTTAACTTTTAAAGTATTAGTTTCCTCATCTTTTAAATGGAAACAGTAATATCTGATTTTTCTAAATTGTTAGTAAAGATCAAAGGAGATAATGCAATGCTAGTACTATACAAATAGGAGTTGGTGTTGGTGAATTTCTTTCCCTTATCCTTTTAAACCTCTATATGAAAAATGAGACTCTGATCAGATTACATAGGAAAGAGAATTTCTAGGATAAAACCATTTCCTCTACTAGTTAAAGTTAACATTTGCTTTAATTATGGTAAAAAACTTAGTTATTAAAAAGCTTAATTAGTAGCTAAAAGTAATTATTATCATAAGATACGACATGTATTAAGAGCAAGACAGGTAACATTAAAGCCTTCTCATTTATACTATCTCTGTATCATATCTTGCTCTGCTTTAAATATTATTTTGTTAATAATTGCTTTACTCATTTATGGGAAAAAATGCTTGAGAAACTTCCAAGTACCATACAATGTGCAAGCCACTCTAGAAGACAAGATTTCTGTCCTTCTATTCCAGTAAGGAATTTAGGCATATGAATTAACAATTACAATGCAACGTGATACATGCTGTTGCAGAGGCCTCTACATTTACTACTGATTTGCTGAGGTGGGTAGATAAAGTGTCAAAACTGGTAAATGAACTTCTCTATTATTTTCCTCAGGTTGATTGATGGAGAAGGAAAAACTAGCATATGAAAGGTATAGTGATGTGGCTAAAAAAGCACTTTGATTAGAATTGTATGTTGTTTGGTATGGGACACAGTGTGTGCTGAAGAGTTGTGAATGATTAAAGGGTAGCCAAGCGACCAAATTATTAAGTGCCACATATGCCATATTAACATTTGGTGGAATGTTCATGATAGAAGTTGATCATCTTAAAAATTCCTGTCACTATTTTAGAGAGATGATATCTTGCCTTGGAGTTCTCCCAAAGTAGAACCTGAGGCAAGGGCTTTGGTGCAGATAGTTTACTCAGAAGTTATCCTAGGAATCAGGAGGAAAGGATGGAGGAGAGTGGGACAGGGAAGGAAGAAAGCCAAAAACAGTAATGTTGCTGATTTTTTTTTAACTTTTTAACCGTGTTGCTGATTTTTGCTGCTCTAGGCAGTAGAGGGTCGATCCTGCAGGGACCTCTGAGAAGCACAGAGAATGACTTCCAGAACAATCTATCTAAAGGATAGGGGCTGGGACATTTATCCATTGACATGTATTCCATTGAATGTTTCCCCAGGGATGTTAACTTCCCAGAATATCCAGACTGTACCTGCCAGTTGCCTGAGTAGCCTCCACAGCTTCAAGAAAGACCCAAAGCAAAAAAGTGAAAAAATAATGGACATGCTTAGCATGGAAGTGTATGCTACAACTATGACTGAAATCTGAGCAGTATATTAACTCATTTGCTGCAGATGAGAAAACAGAGGTAAGATAAAGTCTAGGTTTTTTGTGTTTTTTTTTTTTTGCGGTACGCGGGCCTCTCACTGTTGTGGCCTCTCCCGTTGCGGAGCACAGGCTCTGAACACGCAGGCTCAGCGGCCATGGCTCACGGGCCCAGCCGCTCCACGGCATGTGGGATCCTCCCAGACCGGGGCACGAACCGTGTCCCCTGCATCGGCAGGCGGACTCGCAACCACTGCACCACCAGGGAAGCCCAAGCCTAGGTTTTAGTTATGCTGCACACCACCATGTGATCTGACTCCAGGATCTGTTTTGCTCACAGAATTTTACTTGCTTTTCAGTTAAAGCAATTATTGAAAATATTTTCACTTTATTCATTGTTAGTTTGGATTCCCTGAGCAGCAGACACCAAGATGGAATTAAACATGCAAGAGCATTATTAAGAAAATGCCTGCGAGTTAGAAAAGGAGAGGGAGCCAGCTATTGGAAAAGCCATGAAGAGTGATATCACCAGGATGGCAACATTGGTCAATCCTGACTTCCCTCTCCCTCATAAGAACAACAACTAACAACTGTTGATGGACAAGACCATGAAAATAATCCTAGAACTTGGAGTTGAAGCTGAAGCAACTCTCTGTACCATAGGAACCCAAACAGACTGCATTAGAAGTGTGAAAGGAGTAGCTACACATTGACTACATTGCCCTTCCCCCAGGCCAGTACACCAAGAGGTCTCCCTTGAGCCTACGTTTCCTCTAGTGGGAAAGAGAGCCGGGGGTGACATCAAGCTCTTACGGCATTGTGGACTGCTGTGCCGGAGTCTCTACTCTGGTTTCACTCCATGGGGATAGCACAGGGATCACAGAGGAATCTGTGGGGCTCAACCACTGGGAATCTGATTGATACTGCAAAGAGAGGAGGGGCTTCCAACTAACCAGCCAAGTTCCTACCTGCAGGGCTCAAGTAGTAGTCCCAACAAGTGGTTTTGCTCATCTGCAGAACCAAGTCAGGGGCAGAGTCTGACCAGGGAATTTGGCAGGGTGCAGGTCTTCTTAATTCAGGTCCCCAAACAAAGAGTTCTGCTGTCCATAGAGCCTGGTCTGTCCATAGCCAGGCAGGAGCCTGAATCATACTCCCACTCGCTACAGAGTGTGGCCCTGAGTCCCATCTGACAGGAAGGGCTAGTGAGAATACCTGGAAGCTACATAACCCAGCAACTATTAAGTGGAGAAGCAGGTGGAGAGAGCTATTGGCCATTAGCACAAAGCCAGTAACAGGCATGGAGGGTTCCCTTGCTACAGCCAGGTAGGGGAGTTAATTCATAGTTCCATCAGCTGCAAATTATAGCTCCTAGCCCCTCCCAACCAAAAAGCCTTCTGAAAAATTTTGGAGCTGCCAGATGTAGGCCCTTCCAGTTTCAGCCAGGCAGGAGTCAGCCCCGTTCACTGCAGAGCATGGCCCACAGAGCAAAGCCAGTGGCCCTGTTCAACCAGGGAACTTGGGGCACGGATTGGCTTAAGTTAGTTAAGATCACAAAGAGGATTAGCAGCCTTGAAGCTGATTCTCCTGCTGCTGCTTCTCCTGCTGCACCCAGGTAGGGAAATTAATTAATATGTAACCCCACTTACAGCTGAACACAGCCTTCAGACTACCTGACTGGGAATCCTACCAGAACACATGGGAAACTGTAGGTCATTTAACAACACTGATTACAGTGGCACTTAGAAAGCATAGCCGCAGATTTTTACCTGTCTGCGGAGCAAAACCAGTGGCCTCACCTGACCAGGATATTTAGTACATACTCTTGCCTGATTCAGGTCCCAAAACAATGAGCTGCACAGGCCCTGGGTCCCGTTCCTGCTGCCCTGCCAGGTCTGGGAAACTACTCATAGACCCACTTACTGCTGAGTATACTACCTAGTCCCCCGTGTTTAGTAAGCCTGATGGGAGAATCCCGGCAACTACAAAGCCAATCCTATAGTCACACTTGGGCAAGGAACCAAGCCAGCAGACATGTTCAGAACCCCCAAACTGAAGTTACTAGAGAAGAACTGTGTCTGCCAAAGTGAACCTACAAAGTCTGGAAAAGGAAACTACTACTTACTCAGATGCACAGATACCAATGTAAGGAATCAAGGATCATGAAAAAAAAATCAGGTAATTATGACAGCACCAAAGGAAGCTAATACAGCTCTAATAACTGACACTAAAGAAATAAAGAGCTATGAACTATCAGAGAATTCAGAATAATTTTCTTTAAAATGTTCAGTGAACTCCACACAACTAAATGAAATTAGAAAAGCAATGCATGAACGAAATGAGAAATTCGACAAAGAAATGGAAACCATCCAAAAAACAAAAACCCAAAAACCCCAGAAATCCTAGAGCTAAAAAGTACAATAACTGAACTGAAGAATTCACTAGAGAGCTTCAAAAGCAGACTCAGCCATCAGAGGGAAGAATCAGCAACTTGGAAGATAGGACATGAAAATTGAAATTATTCAGTCAGAGGAACAAAGAGAAAAGAATGAAAAAGAGTAATGAAAGCTTACAGGACTTATGGGACACAATGAAAAGAAACAATATTCACATTATGGGAATTCCAGAAAAAGAGAAAGAGAAAGGGACATAAAGTGCATTTAAAGCAATAAAGGCTGAAAACTTCCCAAACCTGAGAGAGCAATAGCTATCCAGATCCAAGATGCCCAAAAGACCCCAGAAAGGTTGAACCTGAAAAGGGCTACGCTGAGATACATTAAATTGTCAAAACTCAAAGACAAAGATGGAATTTTAAAAGCAGTAACAGAAAAGAGAGAAGTTACATACTAGGAAACCCCTATCAGACTATCAGTGGATTTCTCAACAGAAACTTTTCAGGCAAGAAAAAGCACTGTCCTTCAGAAAGGAAGGTGGGATAAAGATTTTCCTCAACAAACAAAAGCTTAGGGAATTCATCATCACTAGACTTGCCTTACAGAAAATGCCAAAGAGAGTTCTTTGGAAATAAAAGGACACTAATTAACATCATAAAAACATTAAAAGGGAGTATAAAACTCACTGATAAGGGTAAATATAGTCAAAATTGGATTCTGTAATGAGGTAATGGTGGTGTGTAATTCACTTACAACTCTAGTTTAAAAGTTAAAAAAACAAATGTAAAGTAAGCATAAGTACAATAATCTCTTATCAGTTACACAATACAAAAGATATGTAAATTGTAACATCAAAAACCTAAAATGTGAGGGGAAGGAGAAGTAATAGTGTAATGCTTAGGAATTCTATTGAAGTTACTAGTTGAAAACAGGGTGTTATATTTTATGTAAACCTCATGGTAATCGCAAGGGAAAACCTGTAGTAATTACACAAAATAACATGATATGAAAATCAAAGCATACTTATACCACAAGATATCAAACAAACAAATGAAAAAAACACAACAGGATAAAAAAAGAAAGGACAATGGCTCTTCTAAACAACAAGAAAACAATTAACAAAATGACAATAGTAAGTTCTTATCAATAACTACTTTAAATAACTACTTTATCAATAACTACTACATTTAAAGTAGTTATTCTATTCTCTAAACTGGAGTTAATCTATTCTCTAATCTGGAGAATAGATTAAATTCTCCAGTCAAAAGACATAGAATAACTGAATGGATGTAAAAACTAGATCCAACAATATGCTTCCTACAAGTGACTCACCTTAGCCTTAAAGATACACAAAGTCTGAGAGTGAAGCAATGGAAAAACATAGTTCATGTAAATGGTCACCAAAAAAAGCAGGATAGCTATACTTATATTAGAAAAAAATAGATTTAAACTAAACATGGTAAAAACAGACAAAAAAAAGTCATTATATAATGATAAAGGGGTCAATATATCAAGACAATATAATAATTGTAAATATTTATGAGCCCAGGATTGGAGCAACTAAATACATAAAGCAAAAGCTAACAGAGGTAAAAGGAAAACAGCAGTACAATAATGGCTGGGAACATTAATACTCCACTCTCAATAATAGATCATTCAGACTAAGAATCAAAAAGGAGACAGTGGATATAACAATACTACAGACTATTTGTACCTAACAGTCATGGACAGATCATTCTATTTGACAGCAGCAAAATATACATTCTTAAGTGCACATAAACATCTTCTAGGATAGACCACAAAACAATTCTTAGCAAATTCAATAAGACTGAAATCATAACCGATAACTTTTCTGACCACAATGATATGAAACTAGAAATCAATAACGAGGAAAACAAAAATTTATGAATACCTGGATATTAACCAACACTCTACCGAACAACTAATGGACTAAGAAATTAATAGGGAAATAATAAAATATCTAGAGACATGAAAATGGAGACACTACATACCAAAACTTATGGGATGCAGCAAAAGCAGTTCTAAGAGGAAGTTCATAGTAATAAACAATTACATTAAGAAAGATCTCATCTTAACTCTGTCTTAAGGAACTAGAAAAAGAACAAAATGAGCTCAAAGTTAGCAGAAGGAAGGGAATACAAGCAAACTGTTTTATTTCCTTTGCCTTATTGTGCTTTGCACATACTGCAAAATTCTGTTGCAATCTAACATGAATCAAGTCTGTCATACCCTTTCCCAACAGTATTGTTTTTAATTAAGGTATGCACATTGTTGTTTTTTTTTTTAAGACATAATGCTATTGTATGCTTAGTAGACTACAGTATAGTGTAAGCATAACATTTATATGCACTGGGAAACCAAAAAATTTGTGTGACTCACTTTTATGCAATATTTACTATATTGCAGTGGTTTAAAACCAAATGTGCAATATCTCCATGGTATGCCTGTAGTAAAGATTAGCACAGAAATAAATAAAATAGAGAACAGGAAAACAATATAAAAGATTAACCAAACTAAGAGTTGGCTCTTTGAAAAGATAAACAAAATGGAAAAATCTATAGCTAGATTAACCAAGTTAGAAAAAGGAGACCCAAATAAAAATTATAAATGAAAAAGGAGACATCAAAACTGATATTACAGAAACAAATAAATCATAAGAGGCTACTATGAACAACTATACACCAACAAATGAGACAACCTAGAAGAAATGGAAAACTTCTTAGAAACATATAAACTACCAAGACTGAATCAGGAAGAAATAGAAAGTCTGAATACATCAATTAATAGTAAGGAGATTGAATCAGTAATCTAAAATATTCCAGTGGGGAAGATCCTAGGACCAACTTTACCACATATTTAAAGAAGAATTAATGCCAATTCTTTTCGAACACTTCCAAAAAACTGAAGAGGAGGGAACGCTCCCAAATTCATTCATGGTGTCAGCATCATCCTGACACCAAAGTCAGGAGAGTATGCTTCCAGAAAGTATGCTTCCAGGGATATTGGTCTGTAGAAAACTACAGACCAATATCCCTGATGAATACAGATGCCAATATTCTGAATAAAATACTAGCAAACTGAATTTAACAGCATTTAAAAAGGATTATTTACTGTGATCAAGTGGGATTTTTACTTGGGATGTGACATACGGAAATCAATTCAACATATGGAAATCAATGTGATATATCACATTGACAATGAAAAAAGATTATACGATCATCTCAATACATGCAGAAAAAGCATTTGACAATATTCAACATTTGTTCATGATAAAAACTCTTAACAAATCAGGTATAGAAGAAACCTCAACATAATAAAGGATGTATATGATAAGCCCACAGCTGACATCATACTCATTAGTGAAAGGTTGAAAGCTTTTCCTCTAAGATCAGGAATAAGACAAGGATGCCCACTGTCACCATTTCTATTCAACATAGTTCTGAAAATCCTTGCCAGAGCAATCAAACAATACAAAGAAATAAAAGGCATCAGAATGGGAAAGGAAGAAGTAAAATTTTCTCTGTTTGCAGATGAACTAATTTTACATATAGAAAATCCTAAATACTCCACCAGAAAATTGTTAGATCTAATAAAATGTTCAGTAAAGTTACAGGATACACAATATATCAAAAATTAGTAGCATTTCTATACACTAACAATGAATTATCTGAAAAAGAAAATGATCCTATTTGTGATAGCATCAAAAACAATAAAATACTTTGGAATAAACTTAACCAGGGAGGTGAAAGACCTCTTACTCTGAAAACTGCAAGACATTGATGACAGAAATCAAAGACAACTAAATAAATGGAAAGGTACCCCATGTCCATGGATTGGAAGAATTAATATTGTTAAAATAACCATACTATCTAAGGCATCTACACATTCAATGCAATCCCTATTAAAATACCAATGGAATTTGTCACAAAACTAGAACAAATTATTCTAAAATTTGCATGAAAACTCAGAAGACCCCAAATAGACGAAACATTCTTGAGAAAGAAGAACAAAGTGTGAGGCATCACACTTCCTGATCTCGAGTTATACTGTAAAGCTACAGTAATCAAAACAGTGTAGTACTGTCATAAGTACAGACAAATAGACCTATGGAACAGAATTGAGAGCCCAGAAATAAACCCAAGCATATACAATCAACTAGTATTTGACAAGGGAGCCAAGAATACTCAATGGAGGAAAAGGCAGTCTCTTCAATAAATGGTGCTGGGAAAATTGGATATTCACATGTAAGAGAATGAAACTAGACCCATCTCTTATACCACTCACAAAAATAAACTAAAAATGGATTAAAGACTTAAACATAAGACATGAAGCCATTAACTCCTAGAGGAAAAAAATCTCCTTGACATGGGTCTTGGCAATGAATTTTGGGTATGACACCTAAAACATAAGCAATAAAAAAATAAGTGGGACTACCTCAAACTAAAAATTATCTTCACAGCAAAAGAAACAATCAACAAAGTGAAAAGACAACCTATTGAGTGGGGAAAATATTTGCAAACCATATATCTGATAAAAAATTAATATCCAAAATATATAAAGAACTCATACAACTCAATAGCAAAAAACCAAATCCAATTAAAAAATGGGCAAAGACCTGAGTAGACATTTCTCCAAAGAAGATAGGAAAGGCCAATAGGTACATGAAAAAATGTTCAATATCACTAGTCATTAAGAAAATGCAAATCAAAACCACGATGTGATATCACCTCATGCCTGTTAGGACAAATGCTAGCAAGGATATGGAGAATAAAGAACCCTTGTGCACTGTTGGTGGGATGTAAACTGGTACAGGCACTTTGGAAAACAGGATGGAGGATCCTCAAAAAATTAAAAATGGAACTATCATATGATCTAGCAATTATACTTCTGGGAATACATCCAGAGAAAATGAAAACACTAGCTCAAATAGATATTGGCATCCCCATGTTCATAGCAGCTTTATTTACAATAGCCATGACATGGAAACAACTTAAGCACCTATTGATGGCTAAATGGATAAAGAAGTTGTGGTTTTATATACAATGGAATATTATTCAGCCATGGATAAAGAATTTGTGGTTTTATATACAATGGAATATTATTGAGCCATAAAAAACCAAGGAAATCTTGCCATTTGCAAACACATGGTTGGACCTTGAGGGCGTTATGCTAAGTGAAATAAGTGAGACAGTGACAGACAACTACTGTATTATCTCACTTATATGGGGAATCTTAAAAAAAAAAAAAAACTTTTGGAAAAAGGTATCAGATTTGTTTTAACCATAGCGGGGAAAGGTTGACATGGAGAAGTGTGGTCAAAAGGTACAAACTTCCAATTACAAGACAAAGAAGTACTAGGGATGTAATGTACAGCATGATGACTGTAGTTAACACTGCTGTATGATATATCTGAAAATAGTTAAAGAGTAAATCCTAAGAGTTCTCATCACAAGGAAATTTTTTCTCTCTTTTATTGTAACTATGTGAGATAATGGACACTAACAAAACTTATTACAGTAATCATTTCACAATATATGTAAGTCAAACCATTATGCTGTGCACCTTAAACTTTTACAGTGACACATGTAAATTATATCACTATAAAACTGGGGAAAAAAGCCATCAGACCATGAGGTACATTCACTCTTGTGGAAGAGGAGGGGAGGAAGGAATATGGGACAGAAAAGACCTTAAGACTAGAACAGAGTTTTAAGATAATTTTGGCAAAGTTGATGAGCAGTCTTCAAACCAAGTTGCCCATTAATATAGTCCTGAATTTCTCAGGGATGGGCCTGCCTCAGTACCCCTACCAGGCTTAGTTACCAGCTGTGGACAGCCTGTCAGAAGCATGGCTTTGGTACCAACTTATTGATGGATTTCAGAGAGAAGCAGCAGGTGTCAGTTAATTACACTCCCTGCACTGGGAAAGCTGAGAGGCAAATTTTCATCACCATGTTTATCCTTTTGGAAAATGAAGGGACAATATTGTGAATCAAAATAAGGTATCAGCTCTTCATATTTTACTTATATCAAGTAGAAGGCAATACACTCTGATCCTTCTAGAAGGCTCTACTCAAATTCTGCCTAAAAGAGAGAGTGTTGCATTCATCCTTAAGAGAGCACAGGTTTCCCCATTGTGGAACCACGAATTGGTACAGCTCCCAAAATATACTGGAGCTGGTACTGCTCCAGCTCAGTTCTAAGAAGTATATAGAACACCTTGGACCCCAGAACAGAAGAACCTAGGAGCAGAAACTCTATCCATGAAGTTTATTTCTGTATCTGGAGTGTCTAACCATTCACATAACTCATGTGTTGCTGGCACTTACTGTTAAAGTATTTTTTGCCCCCCTAAAATATCCTTTATCTGTATTGTCTCCTAGAGTCTCTAGGGAATATCCTTCATCTTCACGACCAAATTCTGTTAGCTACTACAAAGCATTTGATTTTTTAACTTCTTCCATTCCAGTCACCTTCCGCTGGGCACCACCAACACTTACTTCTTGCAGCTGTTTTTTTGGGGGGGGGGTTCTAGGATGCCAAAACTGTGTGTGAATGCTTTAGTGAAATAAAGCCATATGTATTCATGCAGAAATGAAGAGAAGGGCTCTCTCTGTTTAAAGTTAAATATTTATATATTAATTAAAATTACTCAAAAGGTAAAATATTATTCTTGTGATACCAAGGTTTATAGAGATTTCAGTGGAAAAGATTTTGTCAGCACTTTCATATGGTTCTTTTCCCTCTCTATTTTAGAAGGAGATAATAAGAGTTCACTAGGAATTATGTCAAAAGACAAATCTTTGGATTCAAAGAACTGGAAAGATATCCCATGCTCTTGGATTGGAAGTATTAATATTGTTAAAATGGCCATACTATCCAAAGCAATCTACAGATTTAATGCAATCCCTATCAAAATACCCATGACATCTTTCACAGAACTAGAACAAATAATCCTAAAATTTATATGGAACCACAAAAGGCCCAGAATTGTTAAAGCAATCCTGAGGAAAAAGAACAAAGCTAGAGGCATAACACTTCCAGATTTCAGACTATATTACAAAGTTACAGTAATCAAAACAGTGTGATATTCACACAAAAACAGATATATAGATCAATGGAACAGAATAGAGTGCCCAGAAACAAATCCCACACCCTATGGTCAATTAGTCTATAACATAGGAGGCAAGAATATTCAATGGAGGAAAGACAGTCTCTTCAACAGGTGGTGTTGGGAAAGCTGTACACCTACATGTAAACCGATGAATCTAGAACACTGCCTCACACCATATACAAAAATAAACGTTAAATAAATGGTTTAAAGACCTAAATATAAGACATAACACCATAAAAATCCTAGAAGAGAACATAGACAAAACATTCTCTGACATAAATAGTAGCAATATTTCCTTAGATCAGACTTCTAAGATGATATAAATAAAAGCAAAAATAAACAAGTGAGACTTAGTCAAACTTAAAAGCTTTCCCACAGCAAAGGAAACCATCAACAAAGACAACCTACAAAACGGGGAAAGATATTTGCAAACAATGTGACTGACAAGGGGTTAATATCCAAAATATACAAACAGCTTATACAATACTGAAAAAGCAGCCCAATCACAAAATAGCCAGAAAACCTAAATAGACATTTCTCCAAAGAAGACATACAGATGGCCAATGGGTGCATGAACAGATGCCCAGTATCACTAATTATTAGAGAAATGGAAGTCAAAACCACAATGAGGTATCACTTCAAACCAGTCAGAATGGCCATCACCAAAAAGTCTACAAATAATAAGTGGTGGAGAGGGTGTGAGAAAAGGGAACCCTCCTACACTGTTGGTGGGACTGTAAATTGGTGCAGCCACTATAGAAAACAGTATGGAGCTTCCTTAAAAAACTAAAAATAGAGCTGCCACATAATCCATCAATCCCACTACTGGGCATGTATCCAGAAAAAATGGGAACTTTTATTTTTTTTAATTTATTTATTTTTGGCTGCATTGGGTCTTTGTTTTTGCTTGTGGGCTTTCTCTAGGTGTGTTGCAATGTGTGGGCTTCTCATTGTGGTGCCTTCTCTTGTTGCGGAGCACGGGTTCTAGATGTGCGGGCTTCAGTAGTTGTGGTGGGCAGGCTCAGTAGTTGTGGCCCACGGACTTAGTTGCTCCGCAGCATGTGGGATCTTCCTGGACCAGGGCTCGAACCCATGTCCCCTGCATTGGCAGGTGGATTCTTAACCACTGCACCACCGGGGAAGCCCGTAAAAATGGAAACTCTTAATTTGAAAAGATACATGCTCTCCAATGTTCATAGCAGCACTATTTACAATAGTGAAGACATGGAAGCAACTCAAGTGCCAATCAACAGACGATTTGCTTAAGATGTGGTATATTCAGACAATAGAATATTACTCAGGCATAAAAAGGAATGAAATATTGCTGTTTGCAGAAACATGGATGGACCTAGAGAATATTACACTTACTGAAGTAAGTCAGACAAAGACAAATACTATATGATATCACTTATAGGTGGAATCTAAAAATAATACAAACAAATCTGTATACAAAATAAAAATGGACTCAGATATAGAAAACAAACTTACAGTTACAAAGGGGAGAGGGAGGGAGGGGCAAATTAGGGGTATGGGATTAACAGATATTAACTACTATACATAAAATAGATAAGCAACAAGGATTTACTGTATAGCACAGGGAATTATATCCAGTATCTTACAATAACCTATAGTGGACTATAATCTTAAAAAAATAACTGAATCACTTTGCTGTATGCCTGAAACCAACATAAAACTGTAAATCAACTATATTTCAATAAAAAAGACAAATCTTTGGAAAAAATACCATACTGTACTCATGCTTTCCTTTCCCCATTATCATTAATTCTTACTGGGCCAAGCTTGTATGCGTGACTGCCTCTTTTCTGAGGATGACTCCTCCCCTAGGAGACTCCCCAATTCTTCCTGCAAAGATCACTGCTATGGCCCATCCTACCAGTTTGCTAGCCATGCCCTGGCATGGTGTGATCCCAGTGGTGGACAGGCTCAGGCAGCAACCTCTGCTGTATATGAGCTCCTCTAGTTACTACTCCAGACAGCTTACAGCCTTTCATACCTGGTGTGCCATTTCATTTCTTCTCCTACGCAGCCCTGTTTTTTTTTTTTTTCCTACCAGAGTTATCAGAGTGTTCCCTAACTGATTATATCCCTGAGCACAATGATAAAAATGTATTCTTAACTCAAAGGGAGATAACCCACGTCAAACTGATTCTACTTTAATACATTTGGCTCTCTCTTTTCGTCTATGCCCGCCTACAGAAATTCAATTGAATTCTCACATTCATCTTAAAAGCTATAGAACACAGAAAAAAATAACACTTAGTCATTCATCAAAGAAAACTGAGCAAAATGTACAGTGCATTTTGGGTTGAGTACATTGTATTTGTATGAAATAAATGCCAATAGTAATGAAAATGAAAATAACAGTTACCTTTTATTGATACCTCCTTTGTGCTGGGCACTTTATGTGCACTATTTCTAATTCTTACATTTACCCTGCGAGATAGATATGCTTATCATCCCATTGTATCCATGTGGAAATTGAGGGCTACTTCTCCCAACTTTGCAATTAGGTAGTTGCTGGTATTTGGGTTGTTCCTAAACACAGTCCTTCACATTGTTTCACTTAATAAATACTAAGCACCTAGGGTGTGTGAGGAAAACTTAATGAACAAATCATGGTGGGATTACCTTGAAGATCTCTCCCAAGTCTGAGGGTCTAATTACCGGAGAGTTCCAATTCATGTTATGCAGAATCCTAGGGTTCTTCTGAGGTATCTCTGAAGATGCAAGGGGACCTGGGGACAGATTTTGGGGTAGTATGTTTATATTTATTAATATTTGTTTTATACAGTGAGGTTCCACATAAGATGCATTTAAAAAATCTGAAAGCCACTGATAAATGCATTAAGTATTAAAGGAGTTTAGAGAAAATCTCACAATTCCTTCAAGTTTCCTCTTAAATTTATCTGTGTCTCATTGTGTTTGGTGGACCAATCATAGCAAAATGAGTCCTCCTCTTTCAAATTCCCTCTCCCTTGATTCCTGGTCACTTCCTGGATCATAGAAACACACAGTGTTTAAGAGCACAAGCAATGTATCACACTGCTTGCCTTAGAAGTTTGGCTCTACTACTTACTACTATCTGTGTGACCTTGAGCAGTTTATTCAATCTAAGCATGTTTTCTCATCTGTAAAATGGGGAGAATCATAGTACCTTGTCACAAGGTTGTTGTGAGGATGAGATTAATATAAAACATATAAATGCCTCTCATATTGTAAGGGATCAATAACTGTTAGCTATAATTATTAAATGTCTGCCTACTCTAGGTATCACCTTAAATAATGACTAAAGCCTCCTTTAAGACATGACAATAAGGCCATCCTTAATAAGTTGCTGTATACCTTAATTTCAGTCACTGGATTTGAGTTCTTTACTTTCTGGTCACATGGTCTATGGTATAATTTGTATTCTTCACTGATACAATTTGCTATTCTATTGCTCTCACTGCATAGTTTTCTGGAACTACTGGCTCTGGCAGCAGCAACTTTTTGAATACTTTCTTGAATATTATTTCTTTTTTAATATTTATAATAATATATAAGATATATTTCAATAGTCTTCTGTATAATTCCCTCTTCGTCATCATAATGTATTTATAAGCACCTCAGAAATATGAACAACAGTGCCTTCAAGTTACATTCAAACCTTAGGGTGGACACATCTTCCTGTGTGACTGTATTTAATATTGCTGTGGACTTGATTTAGATAACTACAGTCTCTAATTTTTTCAGACTTCTGTCTTTTAGCCATTTTATTCAGGAACTTTTTTTTTTTTTTTTTTTTTTGCCATAAATATGGTCCTTCAGAGAGATTTGCTGGAGAAGGGCTGGATTTCTTCAAATTTATTCACTATATAATGGAAGGTCCCTGCCCAGGAGAACAGCCTGGTGATTGTTTAGTGATAATCCAGCACATCTTCAATTGAGGCCTTTATTCATAAAAAGAATAACTGTTTCTTATTTTTTAATATTTTAGTTTTTGCTTGAGTGCTTGAAACTCCATTTTCTTGGGCCCCAGATATAATGCCACTGTCTAGGCCTCCTGGGTTTGTTTTCATTGGCCTTCTGAATAAAACTGATGAACTTCATGGAAACACTACTATTTATTTTGCGTTTCTGAATACTGAATTAACATAATGGAACCAAAATACTATACTGTTTATCAAAGAGTAAATCTTTAGAGCTCAGATCATCTATCTTTCCATATGTAGTTAATCACCAGAAAAAAAGAGATTTTTGTTCAGGTAGGAGCTATACTCATTGGATTTAAAAATTTAAATCATCCAAAATTATTCTGAAAAGTGCTGGAATTAAAATAAGCTCTCTTACTTATTGTCTTATTACATATCCTCTGAAAATCCTTCATGAATCCATGCTTTTGTTTCTTAAGCCAAATTGATGATATTTGGAGAATTATTTTTATTTTTTACTTTGAAGATGATATATCACATTGCTTAAGATACCTTTGTGTAGCTACCTTTTTCATGATCCTGCTCTTCACACAAAGATCATTCTTGGTTTAGTGATCTATCAATAATAGGATAATTGACTTAAAAATAGCTTCACTGCTGGCTAATATTTGCACACATTGGAAAATTCTCCTCTAAGCACTAATGGAAACTTCAAGTGAATAGATCACATTCTTAAAGAGGTACATCTACCACCACATTGGGGTTAGGGAAAAACAGACAAAGAAACATGCTTAAGATGAGTATAAGAGAAATCAGTAGCAGAATGTGTCACAAAAGGCATACCAGGGATATATCAAGGAACTGCAAAGGCTACAATCCAGGGAAGTAACTGGAATCGGAAAACAGAATATGGCCAGCTATCAGGAGTCACTTGAGTGGTTGGATTGATGGGCAGCTTGTTATACTATGTTTAGCAATTTCCTTTTGCCTAGAGACATTCCAATTTGGTCATTCCAGTTTTCAGCAACATTAACCTGTCATATCTTAAAAGTGCACCATTGGTATCTGAAACAAAGTGTTACTTTTTCAGACTCATTTTGAAGGAGTTCTATTCTAACTTTTACTTGTCCCTACCATTAAAGTCTTATAAGTCAATCATCTTCAATAATGAAGCCTTCTTCTTAATTGGTGCTATTCTTCCCTCCTGAAAATATCCTTGACAGTGTAATAATGGCAATACACAGAGGGCTTCAGTTCAACCTTTCCTTATATTCAGACTCCACATTAAAATAATGGTGTCTAGAGATCTCATGTCAGAGATAACTAATACAGCTCTGATATTTAAGAGCACAAGTTTTGAAAAACAACTAGAAGCAGCTGACGTCATTTTGTAAAGGACTCTGTTATGAAGCAAAATTCTCAGCAGTAGTCCAGAAAATTAATATGGATACTTGATCAGTGCTCCTTGACCACTTCCCATAGAGAGAGGTAGTGATAGATGCCCGTGGTAACTGGAGTGGCTTTGCTTTGATTATATTAATCATTTATATGACAGGATCAAGTGGGTCAGAAAATTTATTTTAGAGCCTGTATTTATGTGAACAATCTATACATTTTCACCATGTAGGGTAAATAAGATAACAGTGATCTGTCATTTGAAATAACAAACATATTTGCTTATGAAAGGTAATATTTTTAATCAGATAACACACTAGTAATATGAAATTCTCAGACAATTTGTCTACTACCACCCTATTAACATCACATTATAAGAGCATGATTCGGGTCTAAAATTAATTGTATGATTTAGTAAACCTGACAAAATTTTAGTGTAGCTGGCACAACAAAATCTACCATCTGCCAAGGCAGGTGGCATTGGACATTTGAATCACATGTTGCTTTTTCCTATGTGAATATATAAAGAGTGTTTATATGCATAGTCAGGAGACTTGAGTAAAATATCCAGCTGATGTAGTTAATGTCATAGAGTTTTCCTTAGAAAAAGAAGGCATTGTTGTGATCAATACAAATTAAGAGACATTGCCTTGGAGTAGATGTCTCAATTCCAGGAAAAACAGACAGGGATTATTGTGACCACCTTTCTCTCTTTCGCACAAAAGTATGCTTACTTAAACAATATTCATTTATAAGATTATTAAGTGCCTATGAATTTTCAGGCATTTTGCTAGGTGCTATCTATCTATCGATTTTTCCTTTCAGGGAGCTTATAGTCTAGAAATAAGATTATCAAGTACCTTGATAATTACAATATGATGGCATTGGATTAGGCATATGTGTTTGGTGCAATAAGAACTGTACCTAATCTACATTGGGATGGGTGAGGAAGGGAAGCTTCTGGGGTGATGAGGTGGCACGTGAGCTAAGTCATGGAAAACTAATGGGGTCACCTACAAAAAGGGAGGGTTGTGTGGTTGGTGGTATTCCAGGAAGAGAGAGTCACACCTACATAAGCCAGTATGAGAGAAGGTAGGGTACATTGGACAAATCTAAATTTTCTTAGCGTGAAAGAAGATGGGTGTCCTGAAATCTTTCTATGATGTATGGAAAGTGTTGATCTCATAGCAAAAAAAAAAAAAAAAAAAGAAAACAAAAGAAACACTAAACATCTTCCTACTCCTGGAATACCTAAAAAGATTATCTCCAGACATCACTGGAAAAAAAATCTCAAGAACAAAACAGAATTTCTGAAGAGAGAGGCTTTATTTAAAATATAAGGGCTCTTTGGTTCCTTTAGTAGCTTTTTTGTAGTTAGACAGAGTCAGCAGGTCCCCCTACAAGGACAGCAAACATATATGTAGACTTGATGTCCCGAATAAGGGTGGTTTTCAGTTCCAGCATATGAAATGACTTTAGAATCTCACTTAAATGTAAGAACTCATGAAGTTCTGAGAAAGTATTACCAGTCCAGTTATATTTTCAATTCTATTCTATTCAACAAGCATTTATTGAACATCATTTTTGTGGAAGGGGCAAAGGACAGGAATACAAAAATGTACGTTGTATGGAAATTTCTCCTCAAAGAAGGTTAATAGCAATAAACATACTAAGAATAGTACATAATATGCAGATATAAAACACATGAGAAAATGAGTAACTGCCAAAAAAACTTGAGAAGACTTAATTAAGGAGGTAGCAAGTTTGGGAACAAAAACAATTTTAGGACTATAAACAGAGAGTCCAAGGTTGAGTAATTTTTACTTTCTATGCAGCAGCCACGGAGTCTTATGAAACAAATCAGGTCATATTACACTTCTTCTATAGAAAGAAAGAAAAAAAGATACAAAAACAATTTCTTGAACCACTAGATGGCTAAGATTTTTCAGGTTCCCATTAAGGCTAAATTTTCATTTCTAGTTTTAGATGAATAAAGATAAAACCCCAGAATCTGATAGAACAAATTAGGCTGTTTCTTAAGTCAACAATTTCCTATAGTCAGGACTTCCTAATAGTATGAAGGCCACTGACAAAGATGCCCATGAGAATGTTTGTTCCAAATTGGCCTTTGTCACACTGCATGTTCACAGCAGAGTTTCCAACAATACCAATGGAGTCAACACAACTTCATTTATAAAACTAAAAATTGTGATCTTGAGACAAATGGTCATGTAGTCCCAATAAATGTGGTAAAAGATCATCTGAGATAATGTATATAAAAATATTTTTACTAATAATACTGAATGATAATCAGAGTTGACTTCTAAATTTAGGTTTCTATCCTTTCAAATTAAGTTGAAAATATGGCACTACTTAGGAGATATTTTGCCCAAACACTTGAGAATATGATCCTCCTTCAAATCCCCATAGTTATGGGGAAAATTAAGACCACTTGATTTTATGTAATGAACACAGACTTCACAACTTGTGGGCTCTATTTTGTTGCATTGTAAAATGCACCCTTGCTTCAGGTGGCATCACTTATTGAAGAATTCTGTGCTCATAAATTTGCAACACATTCATGGACACAAATCTCCACATTTTAAGTAGAGGATAACATTTCTAGATGGATCTGTGAATATTCTATAGTGTTCAATTCTTGTTGCCATAACTTTCTACCAGAACTTGTCAGGAGATATTTGCATTAGAAGATATTCCTTTATCCAATGACATATATGAGTATGGGCTATTTTTGAGCTATTATAAGTTTTAAATTTGATCAAGAAAAGTTTAACATAACCAGCCTATCTATTTATGAAATACACAGTTCAAAATATCTAAGGAATTTCCAAATTATAGTTGAAAGTTAGAACAATACTGTGATGTAAGCAGAATTCCCTCAGAATTCTTCTGATTCAATTTTAACTGATAAATCATTAAACACTGACTCTTGGTATTAGTGATGAATGTGTTTTTAGTGATCTTCATGTTGTTTAAACATTATAGTCTTAAGTAAACTTGATGAACAATAATAAACTTAGGACTGCATACACCATTAGTATCAGAGAACAGCTATGTTGGAGGATTCTTATTTAGTTTGCTTCCAGAAAGAACAAAGTCCTCTCAGCATATGAACCTCAGGAAAGAGGTTTTCTAAAATGTCTCTTCAATATAAAAAAACAAACAAACAAACAAAAAACCTTTTTAAATAAAAGGATATCTTTCACGGGAATAGCACTTTATATTTTTACAGAGTGTTGTACAATATTTATTATTCTCTTTGATCCAATGAACAATACTACAAGAATGCAGGACAGAGGTTACTATTAACTTTTTACATGAAAGATAAAAATATAAACAAAAAGAGTTGAATGAGGTAAAGTGACTCATTTTAGGACTAATTACTAGTAAGCTGTATTTACTGGTACTAGAATCTGCAGTGTTTTCTTCCTAAAAGCATGTTTGTTTTAAAATAACCTATATTTCCTCAGCTTCTGTGTTCTCTTGCATCTAATAGCCTGCACTGTGACTCTTTTTGGAGGCTGTCCAAGGGCTACTGGAGCCACTTTGCCTGTGCACACAGATTGTTGGAGATGCTGGGATTTTATGTATCGCCTGGGATGCTCAGAGTCAATATAGGGCAGGAGTCCAGCCCAGCTTGCTTACTTGAGTCAGGACAAACTGGGGTGTAATTTACACTCCAGAGCTCCCTGTGGGGATCAGGCTGATGCTAGGCCTTTTCTGCAATCACAAGCTGTTTGGCTTTTTCCACTTCCTACTTTTCCTTCCATCAGCACTTACTGTTTATTGTTGGTCACATTTCCTTAATAGATCATTTGCACAGGAATCCTCATCTCAGAGTTGGCTTTTTCAGAACTCAGACTAAGAAATTAACTAATAAAATGGAGGAATGGGTAGTTTAAATATCCATTCTAAGGGCACACACTTCATAAATGAGGGAGATAGAAATCAAATCTAAGTAAAGAACCATCATATTTTTGTTCTTTCAATTGGTTCATGACCAGAGACTAGAAGATGTTAAAGTTTTTACTTTGTCACAAATTTACTTAACCTCTTTGAGCCTGTTTTTTTTAATCTGTAACCTGGGAGATAATAGCAACTGCTCAGACTGTTGCATACAGGTATTGTGATAATCAAACAAATTAATAGAGAAATATTTTTACACTATATAATACTCCAACAGTGTTTTCCAAAATGTAAAGATAAATAAAATGTAGATTTCCAGGATGCACAGACCCTTCCCTTGACTGTACAGACTCTTATTAATAGGTACATTAGCATTAGAGAACCTGCATTTTAACAAGTCCTTTAGTTGATTTAGCTGAAGATTGTCCAAGGTACACAGTTTGAGAAACATTGAACTGTTCAAGATGAGTTGATACTATCATCATAATCATCATCATCATCTACATAGAATAGTCTTAATTTCTTTCTGACTTATCTGCATAACATCTAATATTTTGTTACTGTTTTTAATGTTATTAATTCATTGATTTTCCCCATTATTATCTTCTACTTCTTAGCTGACAGTAGCAAAATGTTTATAATTTACTCAAAGCAAGCCAAACAAAACAAAACAAAGTAAATCCAACAGAAAGACTAAGCAAGCACATCAACAAACACTTGAAAATGACCAGAAGGAAATTCTCAAAAATTCGTTTTGAGTTGTTTTTCATACAGATGGTGCTCACTGATTAGCTACTGTTATTAAAAAATATAGTGAAAAAATTCCCTGTGACAGTTTAAAAAATGAATTTAGCTAAAACACTCATCAAGTCACAAGCATAATTAGTCATTCAAGAGTCAGGTAAGAAACACAAAGTTTAAAGTACTTATAACTCCTAAGTTTTGGATCTTGTGCCACTTTTATAGTTGAAGCTTATTTAGATAATATATCATAGACACAGGGATCACCAATTAGATCAATACTACATGACTCTCATTGCCAGTTTTTTTGTCTTTATAAATGTTAAAGTAGATCCCTGGTTTCATTTCTAGGCACCAGAATTTAAAAATTGTATCTAAAATGTTTTAAGCATCTAACTGCAAGTATATTCATGTGTTTCTTTAAATTCACACATGATACAAATTGTTCCAGTTAGTAAAGTTTTAAACCATTAAATTGCAAAACAATAACTTAATTCTGTTAGGGGGAATGGAAGCAGTATATAATTTAATGTAGACAAATCAAGTGATTTCATGCTTTCTCCATGCTGATGTCTCCCAAATTTACATCTCCAGTACAGAACTCTCCTGAACACCAGAATCCCATAACCAACTGCTTAAATTGTGTGTGTGACAGGCATCTCAAAATCAACATGTCCACAAATGAACCCTTGACTTATCCCTTAGGTTTCTTCCGTCCCACTCTTCTACATCATTCTACCAGTTGCTAGAGACCATTCAATCAATCAACCAACAAAACCTGAAAATTCCAAACAAACAAATTTGGACTCTTATTACTCCACTCTTCCTCTCATATCCCATATCTAATTTGTCTTGTCATAGTGATCTGTTAAAATATGTAACACATATCATGTCATTTCCCAGAACTTTGCAATGACTCCCCATTTCACTCAAAATAAAATAAAATAATCATTATAATGTTCTACATATTTCTAAATGACACAAAACCATCCTCTATTAGCTTCAAGACTTCATCACCTATGACTCTCCATGTTGCTTACTCTGATCCAACTGAATTGACCACTGGTTCATTCTTGCTGTTCCTTGAACATACCTGAAATGCTCTCTTCTTTGGGCCTTTCCATTGGCTGTTGTTTTAGTCTGCAGTGATTGCCTTTAGATATTCAATGGCTTTCCTCTTCTGAATCCTTTCTCTTCAATGTTATTTCTCAACATATCTATCATTATCATCTTATTTAAAATTGTCTCCTCACACCACCAATATGATCTCCCTCATTCCCTTCTAATTTTTCTTTTCCTTTTTTTATGATGGCTCTGATCATCTTTTTACATATTATAGAATTAAATTACTGTGCTTGTTTACTTTTTACCTACCTATAAAAATAATTGGCACATGGTAACTAATCAATCAGCATTTATTGAATGGATAAATTTATGAAAATGGAGAACTAAGGAATACCATACATTTGAGGAAAGCAAATAGTAATAGAAAAGGCTCTAAAGCAGGGTAAACATAAGACTTGTTTCTGATGGAAATAGATAATCTGGGTAATATGAAAGAACATTAAACTATTCCAATGAGAATCCTCAGTTGTGAGATATTTAATCTATTAATATTGGAAAGCTATAAAATATTAGAATCAGAGAACAAGAAAGAAGTCTTGGAAAAAATAAAGATGATGAAATTAAAAACAAACAAAATAAAAATACAGACGATTTTTAAGAAAAGCTGTTGAAAACTTCCCAGGATATAGTACAAGATAGGAGAAGCAAAGTATAAGACAAAAATTAAGGAATGTAGAGGATGAATTTAAGAGGTCCAATTTTCATGACTGGAATTCCAGAAAGGGGACACAGTGAAAAATAAAAGAAAGAATTAAATAAAAAGAGTTTCTACAACTGAAGAAATATAAAAATATTCAGATTGAAAGAAGTCAGAGGATTTCATGTAGTATAAATATAAAAATACATAGCACCCCTCAAGAACTTTCAGATCATCTAACAAAATGGAAGCCTCTATAATTTTCCACAAAAACGAATAATTGAGAAAACAAGTTACTCAAGAAGAAACAGGAATCAAATTGGTGTCATCCACTCATATTTAGTAAAAGAGTCTAGAATAAAATAAAGCAAATCCTTCAAAGACTTATGGAAAATTCTATACTTAGTCAAAATTTATTGAACCCTAAAATGTTATCTCCTATTTAACTTTTTTTGAAAAAAATTTATGAAATTTTTTTCCCTGGAAATGAGGGATGTCAAATATGCAATCAAGCAATTTAGAACTTCAAATGGCATGTCTTCAAAAAGAGCATTTCACAAAGATCATTTTCACAGTACTCATTCACTTCTCCTCCAAATTTGAATTTTTAGGAAAAAAAGGTCTGTAAAGAAATTTGTGGTTCAGATATGACATTTCCTATAAATTTTAGCATTAATTGTTAATTCAATGACAAATCAAGCTGGGATTTTGATCCAGATTGGACTAAATCTTTCAATTTAGTGTGCATCAACATTCTACAATTTTTAATCTACTGATGCATAAAAATGGTCTATCATTCTATTCCAGGGTTTCTCAATCTTGACACTATTGACACTTTGAATCAGATAATTCTTCGTTCTGAAGGGCTGTCCTGCACATTATAAGTTGTTAAGGCAGTACAACCAACCCTGCCCAATTATGACAATGAATAATGTCTCTAAACATTGCTAAATGCTCTCCTGGGGGCGAAACTGTCTCCTATTCAGAAAAACTATTCTAAAGTTATACTCTACACGTGCTAGAGCTCAGAGAAAAAGGGTAAAATATAGAACAAAGCACTTGAGAATTGTGGGAAAGTAACAAATGGCCTAGCAGATAATATAAGACTCAAAAGAAAAGGAGAGTTATGATCAAAAGTGACAGCAAAAATATTTGGAGAGATAATGGCCAAAATTTTGTCCCAAATTAATAAAAGATTATGAAGCTTGGTGAAACTCAGCAGGATAAATATGAAGATTACCAAAAACATATACTGGATAAAAGGCTTAAAACTAAAATTAAATAGAAAATCTTAAATGTACCAGAGGAAAAAAGTCATATTCAAAGGAATAACAAGAATAACTGCTGTTTTTCTCATCATAAGCAACAAAACCCAGAAGACAATTGAATAACATCCTTACAATGCTGAAAAAACAAAACAGAATTACATACCCAGTGAAAATTTCTTCCAAAAAATGAAGGTTAAATAAAGACAATTTTAGGAAAATCTGAAAATTTTATGATTAGGAGCTAGCACTATAAGATATATTAGTTCTTTCAGCTGAAGAGCAATGATTCCAGATGGAAGCCTGGATCTTCAGAGATAAATGAAATTACCGGAAATAGTAAATATATATGCTTTTTAAAAAAGACTAATGATTGCTTAAAACACAAATAATTACAGCTGTGTGGTAGAGTTTATAAGGTGTAGAAATAAAATAAAGACAACAATAAGATAAATGGCAGAAAGGTGGATAAATACAGTTTTACTCTTATAAGGTTCTTACATATTATATGGTAGAATATTAAGTGCAGATGTGCTGTGATGGGCTAAGGATGCATTTGCAATCCCCATGGCAAACAAATATAATACTACCAAAAAAGTAGAGAACAACTAGGTTGTAAACATAAACTTAGCAGTATCTGCAATTACATTGAGAAATAACTGTCTTTATACCTGATGACATGATTTTGTACATAGTAAATCTATATGTATCTATAAACAAACGTAATAATAAATACATTAATCAAAGTAAGTGTCTATACAACAGAAATAAACTGTATTTCTATATACTTGCAATAAACATTTGGAAACTTTAAAAAAATGTCATTTACAGTGGCATCAAATATTCCATCAAATACATGAACACAAGTTTAATTTTAAGAAATGTGAAACTTCTACACTTAAAACTGCAAAAAAAAAAGTGCTGACAGAAATTACAGAATATCTAAATAAATCAAGATGTATTTTGTGTTCATGGATTCGAAGATTCAATATTGTTAAAATGTTAATTTTCCCCAAGTTGATTTGTAGATTTAATGCAATCCCACTCAGTCTCAAAAGGATTTTCTTTTGTAAATATTATCAAGCAAACTCTAAAATTTATATTGAAGTGCAAAGGCCTTAACCAAAATGATATTGAAAAAGAGAAAAAAAATAACATAATTGAAGGTTTTATATTACATGATTTCAAGAAAGTCTATAAAGCCACAGCAATTAAGATAGTGTGATTGGCACAGTGACACTTATATAGATCAATGAACAGAATAGAGTCCAGAAGTAGACCACATAGATGGCAAAATGATTCAACAGGTGAAGTAAAGCATTTTCAAGCATTTCAGGTGGCTTTGGAACATGTGGATCTGTGTGTATGTGTGTGGGAATGTGTGTAGTGTATATATATACATGTACGTATACACACATATATATACATACATTTACATGCATATGAATAGAAAATAAACCTTGACCCCTACTTCATACGATATATATTGTAAAAATGAATTTGAAATGGATCCTTTAGCTACATCTGAATGTAAAAATGTGTATATCTTCTAGAAATAAAACATAGGTGAGTGTTTTTCTGACCTTCCGGCAAGCTAAGATTCTTAACACAGAACAGAAAAGATACTAGCCATAAAAGAAAAAAATTGTAATTTATCAGAATTTAAAACTTTTGTCATCTAAAGGCAACATTTAGGAAAGTGAAAATGCAAGCCACAGATTGGACATCATATGAGATATGAAACAAAGAACTGATACACAAGATATATAGCAAACTTCTACAAATTAATTATGAGTAAACAAGCACCCTAACTAGGAAAACAATAGAAGAAAAAATATTCACATAGGTACATCAGAAAAAGAGATGGCCAATAAGCATATGAAAATTTGGTCAGCTTTATTACTCATCAGGGAAAAACAAATTGAAGCCACAATGAGATAATGTTACACATCTTTAGAATGTGTATATTAAAACTTTTGATGAGACTACTATGTGTTAGAAAGAATGTGGAACAATGAAATTTTTCATAAATTGCTGGTAGTATCATACAGTGCTACAACCATTTTGATAAACTGGCAATTTCTTACAAGTTTACCGGTAAACATGCTCTATGACACAGCACATCCACTCCTAGGAATTGGATAAATAAACCTGTATGTCTACAGAAATACATGTAAAAGAATATTTATGGCAGTTTGATTCATAATAGTCTATAACTGGAAACAACCCAAATGTCCATCAATAAGATAAAGAATACATAAACTGGATATTCATTACAAAGGAACACTACTTAGCAATACAAAAACTGACACACACTAATACACAGATGGATTTCAAAGACATTATGTTGGGTGAAAGAAGTAAGACAAATATAGAAGAGTACATATTACATGATTTCATTTATAAGATGTTCAGTGATGGGAAAAATTAATTTATGATGATAGAAATTAGGATCTATTGGACAAGATAACAAGGGTGTTTCTGGGGTGATAGAAATATTCTTTCTCTTGTTTTGGATAGTGGGTCCATGTCTACATTTCTCAAAATTCTTCAGGCTTCACACTTAAAATTTGTATACTTTACTGACTAAATTATAACTAAAAATACTATTAGTAAAAACTAAAAATGAAATATAGAAGTAATTATCATATCATATCAAAAGAGAACTCTTGAAATGTGTCAGGTCGTATTATTTTTCATCGTCTCTTAAGGAAAATAATTAAGAATGGTGATTGTAGACTTTGGAAGTACATTAAAACACTCCATTGCCCAGCTTCTTCACTTATTTCATTCTGAGCATATCTAGGATCAAAATAGGGCTGGATTTTCTTTGGAAGTATCTGGGGTGTGGCCCTGAGAATTAAATGAAGTTCATTCTTTGATTATTACTCTAAGTCAATCAATAGATTTGTAACTTTAATATTACAGAGAAATTTCTGATTATTTACCTCAACAAAACATCACTTATAGTGAGAAAAAAGACACCCAGTCAGCTATCTGATTCTTCTGAAGCCTTTCTGATCTGAGACCTGCTGATTTATATCTAAAATTTGTATTTAAGAAGTGTTGAAATGTTTTGAAATATCCAGATGTATATTAGCTTGGAATTTTTCCTCAGCTTCTGGCTATTAATTTACAGGAGACAATATATATTCAGTCTCTGACATTTGTATATCCCTTTAAATTTCTTGTTGTTCTTTACATAGGCCAAAAAATACACTTTGATGCAATGGAAAAAATATATTATTATTTACTGTATTTTTCTGATAGTTGCTGAGAAACTCCATTTCCTTACTTTATTCTACTTAGAGTGGGAGGAAAATGCTTTAAATCTTCACAATCTGGGGCACTGGTTCTCTGGATATGCTTGATAATAATTATTGCAGGCAGCTGTAATGCATTTCAAATGCCAGTGTTCCCAAAAACTGTTCTCTGAAAGACAAGCACTGCTGATTTAGCTGCTTGTCACTGGTTTCTCACGGCTTTTGCCAAGTTTTGTAATCTCTCAATCACATTTTAAGGGCAAACTAGTATTCATCTATCCTAAATTTCTTCCACATATTTTTCAGAGCTTAGTACTTTCATTATAATTTACAAAATAAAATATTTTCCTGTTTCTTGATGACTATGGCTAGGTCAATTCTATGAAGTAGGATTCAAATTTAATGAAAAATTTATTTCATTCACTGATACCAAATCCTCTTTCTTTTTCCCTTGGTTTCTTTATACCTCTAACTATTTTAGGAGTTTCAACAAACTTTCATGTTTCATCTCCAATCTAGAAATGACGTGGGGATCAACAAACCCTACTTTTCCACATTAAGAAGAAAGAGTGTGGAGAAATACCTGGAAGTTAAGAAAGAGAAAAATATATAGTCTAATTTCTTATTCCCCTGCAACTTCTAACTGTTGACACAGAGGCTGCTTTTGCTGAAATTCACCAGATTGAGATAACTGATTAACTGTATCCCTAAAGAGAACACTGTTTGTTTAATATACAGGGAAGCCATGGTGCTCAAGGACTGGTCAGTGCCTGCACAGTAGCTGTCAGGTACATGCTGGGCAAATCTCATTTTTTCTTTCTTTTCATTTAATAGAAGCTATGGGAATAAGACAACCACAGAAAAGATGCTAGCCTAGTACCTCACACTCTATCTTGAAGTGTCAAAATTACAGGGTAAAATTTGTATGTAGGAAAATTACAGGGTTCATCAAAATTACAGGGTAAAATTTGTATGTAGGAAAATTAAGTCATACCATTAGACTTAATCACCTGGGCCGTGCGCTCCCAGTTGAAAAATTTTAAGCATACCCAAGGTGACCTAGTTCAAAAACTTGATGCCTCTTGTGGATATATTACATAATGCTTTCATGATATTTGTAAGATATGTCAACTCCTTTAATTCTGTTCCTGTTAATTAAATATTTATATGCATGACATTAGTGTTTTGAGAATATCCTGTTTGTTATAAAACAAATATATGGTTTCTTCAAAAGAAAAGTGTTGAAATAATCTGCTTACAGAAATCAGAGTTATGTTTTCCTATAAATTTAATTCCACATATTTTACCCTTCATAGAAATGAGCACCAGAGTGAAAACAGGGAGACAGGAAGGCAGGCAAGAGTTGATGATAACCAGGACTAAGGTACTAACAATAGACGTATACTAAAGTGACTGCATTCAAGATGTGTATTAGAGCTAAGAGAAATTGCTGATAAATTTAGCATAGGAGATGGGGAAAAGAACACCCCTGGGATGGGAACTGGGAAACTGAAAAAAACAAAAACCTTTGGATCTAGAGATCCAAAGTTTACACATCTATAATTTTTGAAGAAAGAGTTTCTGTTCCATACCACTTTATCCCACCAAGAAGACCCATAAAGTTCTTCAGTAGGCTATGGGCCATTCATTAAAGAATGGCGTAGTCATATGTAGTGGGACGTACATTGACTGAAGACCTGCATTCAGTTATGTGACCTTGGGGACATCATCTAGACACTCACAGCCTTTGTTTCCTCACCTGTAACACAGATCAAGGATAACATCTCCACATTGTTTTTGTGAAGGTCAAAGAGATAGTGCTCAAAACAATGCCAATTTGATGGAAGTTAGAGTTTTAATAACCATGCCTTTTAACTTTCCTGTGTGTTGCCTAACATTATGTCATATCCAAATAGGGTCTTTTATAGTGTTAAGTTGATTTTGATTGTTCTAAATATTTTATTGGTATTAAGATATATAATGTATAATATAACATAATTATTATATATAATTATATTTATATATTAATTATATAACTATATATATATACAAGTATATGTGTGTGTACAAGCTAAACAAAAAATGAGAAACTAAAATTCAACCAAACCAATATTTTTACACATAATGCACTGGAAAGTGTAGCACAGCTTAGGAATGTGGTAGCAGAGATAATATCTCTTTCTCAAACTTATTTATTCTTTTCAGTGCTATATTGGTCAAGGAATGCCTAAGGCTTTGCAGCTGATGTCTCTGGAGCAGATCAATTTTCTGATGTTTTTTTCCCTCTGGAGTCTGTCTAAGGAGAAAAGCAAAGAAAGTTGCACAGCATTTTTCACACTGACTTGCTCATTCATTTGAATCAGTAGCACTATTTAAATAAGAACCAAGTGAGTGAAAACAGCATGAGGATCCTTGACTGATGCTTCCAGTTGGAGGCAGTTCTTTTTATTGTGTTCACCTCCTATAGCCTTATGTTCATGTCTCTCTTTTGGTATTTTACACTGTCACTGTAATACACATAAGTGTGTGTATCCTATATATCATGTACACACATACATACATATATGTATATATGCATATCATATCCAATATATGATGTAGCACATATACTGTGCTAAAATATATGTTAACATGCTTTACCTCCATTACTTACATGAGTACATTCTTACTTATCTTTAATAACCCAGCACTGGTTTATACTGGAAAGTCAAGTTTCTTTCAGATGAATCAAAGAATTAATGATTACATAGATTGCTAGGTAAATGGGTGAAATGTTTAGGCAAAATTCTAAACAGTTGGAAAAAGAGGATAAATTTGGTATTTTCATGGCAGGCAGATTTATGTAAAAGTTGCCTTTTTTTTTTTTTTTCCGGTATGCGGGCCTGTCACTGCTGTGGCCTCTCCCGTTGTGGAGCACAGGCTCCGGACGCACAGGCTCAGTGGCCATGGCCCACGGGCCCAGCCACTCCGCGGCATGTGGGATCTTCCCGGACCGGGGCACGAACCCGTCCAGGAGGCACGAACCTCTGAAGAGTTGTGTATTAGGTAGAATATGCTTTATTGGATATTTAGAAGAAATATACTCAGTTTTTTTGTAGGAGCAATAAGGTCACAATGGCTTAGTATTAATGAGGATTTAAAAGATGCACAGATAAATAATTTTTAAAACATTTCTTCTAATAGACCATACAGTTAAAAGTTACTTCCCTGACGTGAAATAGATAGCTAGTGGGAAGCAGCTGCATAGCACAGGGAGATCAGCTCAGTGCTTTGTGACCAGCTAGAGGGGTGAGATAGGGAGGGTGGGAGGGAGACGCAAGAGGGAGGGGATATGGGGATATATGTATACATATAGCTGATTCACTTTCTTATACGGCAGAAACTAACACACCATTGTAAAGCAAATATACTCCAATAAAGATGTTTAAAAAAAAAGTTATTTGCCTGAGATGGCTGAGGAGAGTTAGAGAAGTGAGGAGGTTGTGTGGTTAAGCAATTTATCATAATCCTTTCTGGCCTGAAAATAAGCTGCATGAACTGGTGTGAATCTTACCTAAGATTTTTTTTTTTTTAACTTCTGTTAACTTTCATGTTTTTAATGACACAGTCTTATAGACTAAACATTTTGAGATAATATGTGAACCAAAAACTGATGCAGAAAAATATAAAAAATACTGTACGATCTGAAATCAAGATGTGCATGAATGGTGAGGGAGTGGAGGCAGAATAACATATTGAAGATATCTTGGAACCTGGGCGTCAGAAAGCATGGATTTGTGTCGTGGCTTAACCACTTCCCAGTGGTTGTAATCTAATCGTAGAAACTCTGTAAGTCTTTGTTACTTCACCTATTCATTGAAGGTGTATTACCTTAGGGTATTGCCACAGGATAAAAGGGATGGAGGGGATAATTGCATGTGAACATGCTTTGGTAAATATCATAGATCTAATAATTATATTTACCTTCAAGAAGTTTGGCATAATGGGAAGGTGAGAACTGGCGCAGAAATTCAAAGATTTTCTAGGATGGTATTATGGGTTGAATTGTATCCTCCACCTTCCCAAATTTATTTGTTGAAGTCTTAATCTCCTATACTTCAGAATGTGAGCTTATTTGGAAATAGGGTCCTTGCAGATATAATTAGTTAAGATGAGGTCGTACTGGAGTAGGGTAAGCCCCTACTCCAGTATGACTGTTGTCCTTATAAAGAGGGAAAATTTGGGCACAGACATAGACATGCATAGAAGGTAGATGAAATGAAGAAACCTAGGGAGAAGATGACATCTCTAAGCCAAGGAGAGAGACTTGTGACAGATCTTCCTCTCACAGCCCTCATAGGGAACCAAACCTGTGGACACCCTGATTTCTTGACTTCTAGCCTCCAGAACTGTGAGACAGTAAATTTATGTTGTTTAAACTATGCAGTTTGTGGCAGTTTGTTATGGTAGCCTGAACAGACGAATGCAGGTAGAAAAGCTTAAGCCAGTCTATAGGCTGAGGAAAGCAACCAACAAATTGGAAGAGAGTATCCTTAGATTTCATTTTATTTTCCTCATCTTTTTCATACAGTCTGAACACAGGGGATGGTTACTAAATAATATTGACCAATGGCAATATTTTGAACATGATACAACAGCCAAAGCAGTTCTATATCAATTTCCATTTAAGGTATTTAACTACTGTGCTATAATAATACAAAAGTAAAAATGGCAGTAATTTAAGAATAACAATATAGGAAGAGGGATTCAGAAATATGAAAAAAGGGAACTTCTAAATTTTCACATCTATCAGTATATTTTATAGAAAATGAAAACCATCAATATCACAAGAAGTGTCTTAGAGATAAAATCAGTTCCTTTGCCCAGCTATTCCTTTTGCATATTACTTCCTGTGGTGCCTCAGTTGTGCCATCTGTCCTTCTCTTATTATTATTGTTTTTAACATAGGACATAAAGAATATACAACTGACCCTTGAACAACATGGGTTTAAACTATGTGAATCCACCCATACTTGGATTGTTTTCAATAAATACTACAGTACCACATGATCTGCAGTTGGTTGAATCCACAGATGCAAAACTGCAGATACCTGGAGTGTGGACTTGAGTGCTGATAGATTTTTGTATCTGCCACTGGTCCAGGAACCAATCCCCTGTGGGTACCCAGGGACGACTGTCTTCATATATACCTGTCATTCCACCATCATTATTTTATTTTATTTACTTTTAATTTTTTTTTTTTTTTTTTTTTTGCAGTACATGGGCCTCTCACTGTGTGGCCTCTCCCGTTGCAGAGCACAGGCTCCGGACGCGCAGGCTCTGCATCCATGGCTCATGGGCCCAGCCGCTCCACGGCATGTGGGATCTTCCCGGACCAGGGCACGAACCCGTGTCCCCTGCATCGGCAGGCGGACTCTCAACCACTGCGCCACCAGGGCAGCCCCACCATCATTATTTTAAAAAGGTGATCACCTCTAACAGAAGGACAGAGCCAGTTATAGTAGCTAATGATTACTGGTTCACTCAAATTATCCTTCTATCTTCTCCCATGAGGACCCTCACATTACTGATTACAGACTGACTCCAGCATATCTGACTGCCATCAGTAATGAAAGTGGCTGCACCAGTTAGGTATGGTAATTCCAAGCTAAGGAGTCTATTGATGCATTTGTCTCCCATCAAGGTACGTAGCACAGCACCACAGGAAGTCAGAGCTTGTTATTCTCTCATACATCAAAGTCTGCTTGCCAGTGTTATATTTATTGACCTGTCCAACCCCTTTTCCACGACTGATTCCTTTTGCCACCCAAATGTTTTCCCTGCTGCCCTGTAATAGCAAAGTTCTCAACAACACTTTGAAAAATAAAAGTCCACTTACTCTTTCCCTGGGAAAATTCTTAATTTCACAGGAACAAGGGTCACCCAGGATTGTGGCAGATGTTGCTTTTGCTATCCAACTTGCATTCCTCCCTCCTTTATTACCAAAGGAAGGTACCCACCTTCATATTTAATTTTCCAGGCTCTTTACAGATTATCAATAGTTTTGTGATCTAATTCTGACCAAAATAATATAAGAAGTGCTCCATTAGCTGGAGCTTACAGAAAACTATTGTTTTCCTCATAAAGACAAATCACTCAACATTCACCTTTGCCTTTCACTGGTCCTACATTTTTTTTCTGAACATAATATATTATAGTAGAACAACAATTTTGTGAACATGAAAAGGAAACTACTCAGTAAAGGTGCTGATGCCTGGGTCCCTCTGGCATTTCTTAGAGTCAAACTACCAGCTCTGAACCAGTTACCTCTGAACTTCTTAACTGAGAACAATTGCGCTCTGTTATATTTAAGTCACTTGGACCTATTTAGGTTTTCTGCTATAGGCAGAGGAATGTAATACGAAAGGAGTTCACAGATCTAGAGTGTAGGTGCAACCTTTCCAGAATAGCTGGGCTTTGTAATGACTATTAGGTCAATGACTTTTTCTACCAATCATTTTCAAGATTAAAATATTCTAAGAGTTATAATTTGTAGACTTCGGATTACTAAAAATCATATATGTAGAGGGACTAGGTCTGTTTTCTTCTTTACTTCTGCAATTAAATGTCGCAAAAGTCTGATGTTTTTATACAAGCGGCATAGAGATCATCAGGCCTGCCTATCTTCAACATGATACTAACACGGTGTATTGTTTTTTTTCCCCTTCAGGGCCCACGTAACTCTCTGGCTATAATTTAATCCTCAGAAAGGTCCATCTTGATGAGTTCCAGAGTGTAAACAGGAAAAAGAAATAAGCAATAGACTGTTGATTTCCCCAGTTTGGGAATTCAAATTAATAAATCTTAGAAACACAGGGAGATATATTTGTATAAGTATTAATGTATTTATGTATTTTTTATATAGAGACAATTCCTCTCTATGTCATACTGCTTTATTTTCCTAAGTAACTCACATATGTTCAGTGGCACAAATATTGGACATTTGCTAATGAAAATACATATATCTTGATTTCTCCATTCATAAATATCCCCAAAGGATAGTTTCTGATTCTGACATCTCAAAAGTGACTATAACAGATTTTTTTCTAGTAATTGTATGTATTGATAAGGAAAGGTACCACCATCGATTTTATTACATCCTTGAAAGTAAAACTAATTATATTGTGAATCATTCAAGTATATGGATCACTCGATATCTATGTATAATTTAGAGATGATGATCTCCATCTGAATTTCTTTTCAAGATAAATGGAAAAATGATCTTAATTCAACTTGTGAAGAATACTTTCCTCACACAGTTTCTGGAAAATAATTGATATATTAATGATAAGAAAATGCAACCAATCATATAATCCAGCCTCTACAAGTAACCAACCTCTGGAAACTAAATCTGCTGGAGGGAGTAATCACTTATAAACTACTGTATATTCCATATCTTCTTATCAATAACTATAGACACCCAAATAAATAGATTAGATACCAATAGAAATAATTTGAAAGAATGAACACCATGATGGAAGCTCAAAACTCTGTAAGACATACAATAAAATAATTTGTTGATTCTTATTATGTCCTCCTGGGAGTTTTGCTTTCCTGTAAGTGGCTACTGAATACAGGACAGACTTTAGACAAACTTATGAGGTACATGAAATTTGCATTTGATTGCTCTCAATTTCTCCCCCATTAGATGCTGATGGCTTATTTTCTACTTCCCTTACATATTCAAAGCCTGAAGTCCAATCTGTCCCACACCGTTTTTAACACAGTCTTGCAAATCCTTTATTCCAATTAAGGTAAAAATGCTTGATAACATCTAAAATCTTACTTTTCTGGGGGTAACTGAATTTTAACAATGGAGGAAAGGTATTCCAGGCAAGGACCCTGAAGTTGCTCTACTACAGTAAAGATTTAAATAATTGCTTTAAATATTAAAGGGAGAGTAAAGGCAGAGAGCATCTTTTGCTAGTATAATACTTATTATTCAGCTCTGAGAGAAACTGAGACAGAGATTTTACTCAATGTCCAAAATAAATATTTATCATCTGCTTCAGGAATGTATTGTTGGTAACAGACTGCCTTCAAACTTAGAAGTTTAACACAATTTATTATTATTTTTCATGGTTCTGTGGTTGGCAGGGCACACCAGGCTGATTCTGGCTTAGGGACTCTCATATAATTGTAGTCAGTTGGAAGCTGAGGCTGGAGTCATCCAAAGGTGTAACTGGGCTGCATGTGTCACATGGGTCACTAATACAGCTGGTGATCAATGCTGGCTGTCCACTAAGAGCTTGGGTGGGTTTGTTGACTGAAAAACCTACACATGCCCTCTCTATGTGCCTTGAACTTCTCACAGCAAGATTGCTTCCTTCCTCGAAGAGGGTCCCAATGGTGTGTATTCCAGGGAGTCCAGGAAGAAGTTCTAAATCTTCTTATGACTCAGCCTCAGAAGTCACAGAATATCACTTCTGCCATATTCTATTGGTCAAATATCCCAGAAGCAAGATAAGCTATAAGACTCTGTCTTTTGATGTTGGAGTGGCAAAGTGACATTAAAAAGAACATATGGTATGAGATATATTTACAGATCATCTTTGGAAGATGCAGTCTCCACATCCTCCATGATAAGTCTGTTCATTGTTTTATAATTTCCACTGTCTCATTATCTTAATAAATAGATTCTCAGAATTTCACTAGAAACTGTATTTTCCAGCATTTTTCTTTTTTCTTTTTTTGAAAGCTAACTATAGCCAAGAGGTAAAGTTCCAGCCAAAGAATGTGAGTAGAAGTGACATCTGGACCTTCCTCTTAAGGCTCCTCTTAAAAGTGAAGCTGGGGGCCTTCCTGGTGGTGCAGTGGTTGAGAGTCTGCCTGCCGATGCAGGAGACACGGGTTCGTGCCCCGGTCCAGGAAGATCCCACATGCCGCGGAGCGGCTAGGTCCGTGAGCCATGGCCGCTGAGCCTGCGCGTCCGGAGCCTGTGCTCCGTAACGGGAGGGGCCACAACAGTGAGAGGCCCGCGTACCGCAAAAAAAAAAAAAAAAAAAAAAAAAGATGAAGCTGGGACTTCCCTGGTGGGCCAGTGGTAAATAATCTGTACTTCCCCTGCAAGGGGCATGGGTTCTCAGGGAACTAAGATCCCATGATCCCGCATGCCATGTGGTGCGGCCAAAAAAAAAAAAGCTGCTTGTCTGTCACGGATTTCTCTTATTCTGTTTCTATTGGCTTGGAAATGATGAAGAAGATCAGAGCAACCATGAAAGCCCTATTTTGTTAATGGCAGAGTCTAACTACCAGCTTTGAGCTTTGTATCTCGGAATTGTTCCATGAGAGAAAAATAAAATGTCTATCTTAATTGAGTCATTGAATTTACAATCTCTTCATTACAGCAGCTTGTGCCAACTGTGGCCATTGTATTCTTCATATATTATTTCCCAAATCCCTGAAATGATTATATATGATCATATGGCTACTTTTATGATTTCTGCTTGTATCTACTAAGGTAGGAGATAATGGCATAGTGTATAACAGAATGCATTACTGAACTATTATGTAAATTACATATATGCTTACTCTTAGAAGGGTGAACTTGCTTTATCATGAATAGTCTTTCCTTTTTTCACTAATAACAAATAGCTTTAAAAGTTTATGGCTGATAACAGTTTTCCCAGAGGGTATAGGTGAGCATGATTTGTGCAAGCAGGGAGAGAAAAAAAGTGGGAATTATTTTCTGTAATAATTCTTCAACTTTAGGGCAAGTATCACTTTTATAAACTCAGAGCTATAATTTTGATTTTATGAATTATTTATATGTAATGCAATATATGTGATATAATGCAATTATTATTGCTGTTTCTGTTTACAAAATTTTTGAAACAAATTCTGTTTATATGCCTTTCCTATCATTACAATTTTCTTCAATAAATCTAAGACACTATATATAGGCTTGCCTTGCTAAAATTTCACCTGCGCTTTAATTTTTCCTCACACAACTTTTAGTGTTCTTTGTCAAGGCTGTTATAAGGAGAAGAGCTTTCTTGACTCCATTGTTAATTGAGAAAAACATAATCTGTTTATTTTGTAACTGCAAATGGAGGCTGTGTAGTTCTTCAGAAAAGGAATTAGTGATAAATACATATCCTTAGTTTAGAGATGCCAGCCTAAATTTTAACTTAGGTCATTTAAGCTATAAATATTTCACTTCAGCATTAGAAGTTTTAAAAAATAGGGAATTTCAAAAAGACTGCTTTAGTCCTTGGACTTCTGAGTACACATAACAAATTAACAAGGAAAATAATTACATTCTATCTTCTGCCTATACCTATTTTAATTTTCCCAACCCCAAAGATAATACCTATCTACATGATAAATTTTATTTATCTGTATATATGCACATATATGTGTATAGATAAATACATATGTATGCATACATATATTGAATATAATGCTTTGGGTTAAAGAATATAACTTAGCTGAGTCCAGTTGAGGGAGGTGAGGCGGAATGCTCCAGCCACAATGTGAAATCACTGAAAAGTTATAGAGCAATGGCATGAATCCAGGGAGGGTTGAAAAGTTGGGACTATTTTTTTGTGATCAATCTGTCCTTCATCTTCTTTTACCTTCCCTCTTCCAACACTATCAAGGTTTGGGATACTTTCATTCTTTTCTATTACCATGGTTTCATTTCTTGCTTCACTGACTTAAAAAAAGAATAGTTTTATTGTGGTATAACTGATATATAAAGAACTGCACGTATTTATTGTGTATAATCTGATGAATTTGGACATATGCAAACACTTCTATTATCACCACAATTAAGGTAATGGACATATCCAAAACCTCCCATAGTGTCCTTTTTTTTAAGTAACAACACTTAACATTACATCTACCCTCAACAAAATTCGAAGTACACGATACTGTGAGGTTTGTTGTCTAATACTTTTGTCAAGAAGGGTGCATAGAAATTGTATTCCCTCTGGGAATAAATTTCATAGGGTATATATTTTTTCCTTGAAGAATTAATAGGATTGATCACTGTTTCCTAGCATTCAGAGTTGCTGTGGAAAAAGACCTACCTAGCATATTTAATCACTGAACTACTCATAGATACCTTGAGCTCTGAGAGCTTCAGGTCAGAACCCAAACTGTTTCTACCAACAGAGTTGGAAGAAAGCCTGGAATAAACTGACTGATTTCAGTTCTTCCTATTATAAAAACCAGAATGTATAGTTGTTAGATAGCTGAATAAGGGAAAATTGCGGGATACTCCTCTGCTTTTTTCATAATACCCATATACCTTGGATAAAATTCATGTGTCATCATTTAACTTTAATTTTTAATAGAACACATTTACTATCAAAGGCTTACCCTCAAATTCTTACTTGTTTTTTCCCTAAACTGAATTTTCCTATATTTAGAAAGGTAATATTTGGGAAGGCATAAATTAGGAGTTTGGGATTAACAGATACACACTATTATATATAAAATAGATAACCAAAAAGGACCTACTGTATAGCACAAGGAACTGTACTCAATATCTTGTAATAACCTATAAGGGAAAAGAACCTGAAAAAAGAATGAATATATATATATATATCTATATATCTATATCTATATATATATATATCTATATCTGAATCACTTTGCTGTACTCCTAAAACTAACACATTGTAAATCAACTATACGTCAATTAAAAAAAAATTTTAAATAGAAAGGTAATATTTAACTTAACACTTCAAATAGAAATAAAGCTGTCTTCAAAGCATTAGAAAACTGAAACCAAAGTACTGCTTCACCTCTAGTATCCTTTTCTGTTCTTCCCAAGTCCCTGTTTAAATGAAGGGTGTCATAGAAATTGCTCTTAGAAATGTCTCTTCTTCCATCTACACTGTCACAGTAAATTTGTTCTCTTTTGAAATCTGAAGGTTTATAACATCCTAGGAAGTAAGAGGTAATAGTCATTCCTTATTTTCAATCCTGATAGTTGCTGATGTATCAGCTTTTTCATCTCATGGTTATTCTTTCCTTTCACAGTCTATTAACTTGCAGTTCCAGGCCCAGCAATCTGTAACTAACCGTAGAGGCTACCACATGCACAGGGATTTATCTCCTAAGTTTAGGATTTATCTCCTAAGCTCAATGTGTTGTTCAGAATCTGTAGGTAGAATTTCCTCTTTCAATTCAATTTTATTTTATCTGTTCATCTTGGAGGAGGAGAGTTGAGATTTGTCTTGCGTTTTTAATTATTAACTTTTTTATTCTCCATCCACATGCTTTTCTTTCTATGTCTACTGACTAGCTTTAAGGAAAAAGCATGCTTGCTTTTCCTTTGATGCTTCCCTAGCTATCATTATTAGAAAACCATTTGCTTTCCCTGGGTTCTTCAAAAAATAGAAAGTTTTACATTGTCAAAGTGCACACAAATCTATCATCTTGTAGTGCTATAATCCTCTAAAGGAATTAAAAGCAGTGTTAGTTAAAGCTGAGCTCATTCTTCCATCCACTCAGGATTTTAGAAATATATTTTATCAACCTTAACAATGAAAAAACTTCTAACTACAGAATATAGCTACTTGAAGCAATCACCACTCTAGGTTCAGAGTTTGCTGAAGTTTTCTCAACTCTGTGTCTAAAACCTAACTTTTTTTTTTTTTTTCAGTACACGGGCCTCTCACTGTTGTGGCCTCTACCATAGTGGAAAACAGTCTCCGGAGGCACAGACCGCTCCGCGGCATGTGCGATTTTCCCGGACAAGGGCACGAACCCGTGTTTCCCCCATTGGCAGGTGGACTCTCAACCACTGCGCCACCAGGGAAGCCCAAGGCCCCTACGCTTTTTAACGGCACTTGATTGCTTCGTTTGCGGGTGGAGACGGGGACTAGGTGCCAAATAATGTGTCAGGGTAGACTGGTTGCCACAAAACTGCTGTCATATCAGAAGCCTTTAAAAGCAGAGCAGGAGACATTGCTTCTGTTGCTGAAAGAAAACAAAAGGTTTCTTTACGACAATAATGACAGCCCTGGAGCCCAGGAGAAGTGAGGGCCATACTCTGCATTTTGCCCATAAGGATGAACAAGCAAATCTGATTCCTTTCGTAAACTGCTAGTAGACTCACAGCTGTTGACATAAGGTCCCTTCTGCCAATCACGTATGTCAGTATAGTTCAGGGCACGAAGAGAAAATGAAACCGAGGAAGGTTTGGCATTAAGGAAATCCATGCCATGGGAAGAGATGGGTAGGAATTAGTATAGGCAAACATTAATTGGCTCAAATACTAGAGTAAGCTTATATAATTAAATTAAGAAGGACTGAGGTGGTAATTAGGAGCATATCTACCCTTTTAGTTTAATTCATATTTTATATTGAGTTATAACTTTATATGTCTTAAAAAAGCTTTTATACAACTGCTGTCATTCTTTTTTTGTTATTGTTAGTTTTTAAGATAGGACGTGATCACACAGCCTAGAATCTAGTGAAACCAGGTAAAAATGTTCACTCCTAACTATATTGCCTGTAACGAAGCTGGCCACAGATGTGACTTGAACAAGTCAGTCTTTGTGTTTGCATCGCTCCTCTGCTGTTAATCAGCTAAATTGCTCTGGGTAGATTGAGGGGGTTAGCAAACTTCAGTGGTTGGAGTTGCTGATCTGTAGAATGGGCACAGGTATAACTATCCTCATCTGTTGTAGTGTTTATATAAGAATACGTATGTAAAATTTTTCAAATTTTCCCCATTCCTGACAGTGGAGCAGGGGAAAATTTCATCTCATTAAAGCGGTGACCTTCAATGGTAAGGAGTTCTGGAGCATAAGGAGATGGGACATACAATGGGATGGCAAACCTTCTGGGGAATATATTAGAAATTTGGAAAAAACAGTAGTCATCTTGTTTTTATAAAAGCATTATTGAGATACAATTTACATACTATAAAATTCTGTTTGTGGTATGTTCACAAGATGTGCTACTATCACCACTAATCACAGAACATTTTCATCAACCAAAAAGAAATTTCAGGGCTTCCCTGGTGGCACAGTGGTTAAGAATCCGCCTGCCGATGCAAGGGGACACGGGTTCGTGCCCCGGTCCGGGAAGATCCCACGTGCCGCGGAGCGGCTGGGCCCGTGAGCCATGGCCGCTGAGCCTGCGCATCCGGAGACTGTGCTCCGCAAGGGGAGAGGCCACAAGAGTGAGAGGCCCGCGTACCACAAAAAAAAAAGAAAGAAATTCCATATTCATTAGCAGTTACTCCTCCCCTTTCCCTAGCCCCTGACAACCACTTATCTACTTTCTACCTCTACAGATTTGACTATTCTGGAGATTTCATATAAACAGAATCATACAATATGTGGCCTTTTGTGTTTGGATTCTTTCTCTTAGAATAATGTTTTCAAGGTTCAGCCATGTTGTAGCATGTAACAGTATTTAATTCTTATTTATAGGCTAGTAATATCTCATTATTTATATATCCCATGTATTTTTGTCCATGCATTAGTTGATGAACATTTGAGTTGTTTCTACTTTTAGGCTATTATAAATAGTGCTGCCATAAACATTTGTGTACAAGTTTTTGTGTGGATATATGTTTTCATTTCTACTGAATATATAACAAAGAATGAAATTGCTGGGTCCTATTGTAACTCTATGTTTAATATTTTGAGGAATCACTAAATTGTAAAATGTTGACACTACCTTGGAATACAAAATCATCAGCAATGTATAGGGTTCTAGTCCCTTCACATCCTTACCAACAGTTGGTATTTTCTGTCTTTTTTACTTTAGCCATCTTAGTGGGTATGAAGCGGTATCTCATTATGGTTTTGAATGGCATTTGCCTAGTGACTACTGATGTTGAACATGTTTTCATGCCCTTATTAGACATTTTTATACATTCTTTGGAAAGATGGCTCTTCAAATCCTTTGCCCATTTTATTTTCTGTCTTTTTATTGTTGACTTTAAGATTCCTTTATATGGTAATTGTAATGCTTCCCCTTTCACTATAATTGACATCCAGTATCTTTTATAGTGACTCTCAAAGTGTGGTTCAGGGGTCTCTGGTTGTCCCAGATACTCTTTCAAAAGGTCAAAACTATTTTCACTCCACCAAGTGTACAATGGAGTTTTCTAGTGACCACATATGTGTGATATCATAATAGATTAAATGCAAAAGCTGAATTCTGCAAAGCCAGACATTAAAAAGATTTGCAAAAATATAAAATAATGCCATTTTTTCCACTAAAAAATAATTGCTTGTGTTGGAAAATAATATTACTTTTCATAAAAATATGTTATGAATAATGTAATAGGTTTGTTATGGTTATTTTGAAATGGATTAATAAATTCTTTTTAAGAATTTCATTTTAGGGCTTCCCTGGTGGCACAGTGGTTGAGGGTCCGCCTGCCGATGCAGGGGACGCGGGTTCGTGCCCTGGTCCGGGAGGATCCCACATGCCGCGGAGCGGCTGGGCCCGTGAGCCATGGCCACTGAGCCTGCGCGTCCGGAGCCTGTGCTCTGCAACGGGAGAGGCCGCAGCGGTGGGAGGCCCGTCTACCGCAAAAAAAAAAAAAAAATTTCATTTTAAAGTATAATACAATAAATGTTGATTGTTATGTAACCCACACAAACAAAAATTATTTGTGGTCCTCAATAATTTTTACATGTAAAGTGGTCCTGAAACCAAACAACGTAGAGCCATGAATATAATGTGATGCTGTGCACGTAGTAGATACTCAATAAAATCCAAAACTGTCCTTTTATAAAGTTATTCAATTCAGCATTAGAGGAAGATTTGAGATGAATCCTTTCAGCTGTGCTCTATTCTTAACTGCTGCACAGTTTGAGGAAACACACAGAAGAGGGAAAGAATTCAAGAGATCGGGTATAAGAACTTGAAGAACACAATGCTTTTCCATCTTATTTTTGTGTTTTTCTGTCTCTGCAGACATATTGTTTGGTTATAGGTACCCCTTCTCTCCCTAAACATGGCACTCCTAGTTCAATGCCCTTGAATTTTCCACATTCCACCACCAACCACGTAGAGCCTACTGCTTCCAAGCATTTCTAATATGGTAGTAACTATGAACAGGGGCTCTGAAATAAAATTAGATGAGTATTTAATTTCAGTGATAGCCTCTTACTTGCTACACAAACTTGGGCTGGTTACTAGACATTTCTGAGAAAGAGCACACGTGTCTGCATTGTGTTAGTTAAAAGCACAGACTCTGGAGCCTGACTGCCTGTGTTTAAATCCCCAGACTGTCACTTAACGGTTACATAACCTTAGTATAAATTACTTAACCCCTCCTTCCTTGGACTCCTCATCTATAAAAAAGGAATAATGATAAATAACAGTACAAACCATGGTGTTGTAAAGAGATATATAGATAATTTTTAAGAATACAGTCAGTAATGCTGTAATGCTTGGTACAAAATAAATACTCTGGAGGTGTTTGCCACATTATCATTTCTGTATTCTGTTTCTCAAATTTACTATCTCTACAATGAGGATAATAACAGTTCCTACTTCATGGGATTGTTATAAGAATTGAATGAAAATACATATAAAGTGTTTATCAGAGTCTCAGGCACAGACTAAGCTCTCGATAAAGCATTAGCTATTATTATTGTCACTAATAGATGGTTGGCTATTTAAGGGACCATAAAAAGAATCTGTGCTTATACTTTAATGTCAGAAGTCTTCCCAGTTAAATCTTTGAATTCTAGAAGGTTCATGCTAGAAGGAACCTTGGAGTCTATATAATTCTGCAATTCCAAATTGAACTTTGAATCTGAATCACCTGGGGTCCACCTCAGTTCTACTGAATCACAGTTTCTATGACCAAGGTTTTGGCAATTGTAGGTCCACAGATTCTCTGGATAATTCTAGTGAGTTTGAGAATCACCATGATAAACAATTCCTTTGTTTTATATTTGAGGAAAGAGAGGTGTGGAGGGGCAATGAACTTGGTGAGTAAGTTATCTCAAACCAGTGCAAGAACCTCAATTTCTAAACTTAAAACCAAATATAACTTACCAGACATTTATACATCAGTGTGAAAGAGTTGCAAATCCTTCTTAATGGTATGTTTTTCTACAGAAAGAGCACAAGAATTCTGAAAGCTGGAGCCATAAAAGGGTTAACTCTAAACATATACCTCCCAGATTCACAATCTAGCTGAGGACTTGAATGCTGGTCTATACACATTTCTCAGCCTCTCTTTGATACTATCAGAAGCAATGGAAAGTAGTCACATGTCCTTAAACTTGAGAAATGTCTTTCAATACTGTAGAGACCATCACTGTAGAGAAGTATAAGGAAGAAAGTTACTTTGTACAAATGTCACCTCTGACTCTAATTTACCAACTCAATTTCTCTTTTATGTTTGGATGACTAAGGCAAAACTTCTCAACAGAGATAGAATACTACTAGATATTAGCACCCCAGTTAGATCTTTAAAGGGAAGAAAATGATCAGTGACTACTTCTCTACAGAGAAGCTGTCAGTCAGATCCTGTGAATGAAGTCACCACTGAAGTCTCACTAATATTCTTCCTGTCCAAAACAGCCATACCTGAAGCTAGATGTTGGGATTGGTGTTGTGTAAAATTGTGCATATTTAAGCCTTTCCCACTTTTCATTTAAAAATAACAGTATTATCACCATATGTTAATACTTCATAATTTATACAGTACATTTATAATTATTATACTATCTCATTTGATTATGTAATTATCTTTTTTCTTTTTTTTTTTTTTTTTGCGGTACGCGGGTCCCTCACTGCTGTGGCCTCTCCCGCCGCGGAGCACAGGTTCCGGACGCGCAGACCCAGCAGCCACGGCCCACGGGCCCAGCAGCTCCGCAGCATGCGGGACCCTCCCGGACCGGGGCATGAACCCGCGCCCCCCGCATCGGCAGGCGGACCCCCAACCACTGCGCCACCAGGGAAGGCCTATAATTACCTCTCTTTACAGTTGAAGATACTAAGATATGGAAACAAAGTAATTTGTCAATAATAATATGTATTAGTTGGTAGAGTCAATGTATTAATTCATACAGTTAATAGAAAACCTGAACTTCACTCTAAATCCTGTGCTCTTTCCAAAACACCAAAGCTTTCTTCCCATCTCATTAGAAAGTATTAATTTTGAAACTGTTTTATAGGTTATCATTTCCAGTGAGTTAGATATGTAAAAGAAAAGCCTCAATACAAACTTTAAAACTTCTAATTGTGGTGCTTTAGGCACTATGGCTAATTTGCATGTGATCTTTTGGGGTCATTTCCCTTTCTTAGAATCACCCCGAATGATGCATATACTGTTTCTTCCATCTGTAATCCACTTCCCCTTTGCTTAAACGTCCTTCCTGCTCTGAGAGGTCTTCCCTTATATCTCCCCACTGTTTGCTTCTCAGGCTCCTTGTTTATTAATTCCATAGCCTTATCACCATTGGGCATCATTTTTTTGCACGTTTGTTTTCTTAGATACAGTATCCTTTCTCCACTAGACCCCATGATCTGTGCCTGTCTCCTTCACCTCTGCATCCCCAGAGCCTGGTCTAGTGTTGCCACTCTTTAAAAACCTGAATGACTGTGTAGGTCTATGAATTCTCAAAGCTACTTAACCAATTAGCCAGCTCTGCCTAGGTAGTGCCAGCAGGGGAGCAGCCTGTGCTGAGAAGCAGCATTCAGGCCTTTGGAGAAGGGCTAATACTTGCAAACACAGTAAAAGTTCTGATATTTTTGGTATGGTTTCTAAGTTGCATGTCACCAGTTATATCAATCCCTCAAGCACACTGACTCACCGGAACTTGAAATGTAATATTGTGATGTACCAAATAAGGTGTTTTTTAAATTAACTTGCATTGCACGCCCCCCAAAAATTGTCAAATCAGGATTTTGCTGAGGTATGTTAATCTCCTATCTGTGCAGAATGGGATACACGAAGAATTTTTGGTTGTTAATAATATTGGGTTTGTGTTCTGGAAAATGATCTAGACACATTTTCAGAAAACACACTTCTCTCTGGCATAAAGTCTAATAGCATATAATATATAACAATGTGCTCAAGCTATGAAAGGAGTTTGCCAGTTTTATGAATTTTTATGATTTTGCCTTCACCTTCTATTTGAACTTCCTCCCTAGAGTATCACATAACAAAGGCAGAAACATAGAGATACTAAAGTTAAAAGTCATTTTCCGAGGGACCTTCAAGAATGCGGAAGAGTAGGATGTGGAAATCACCTTCCTCCCCACAAATACATCAGAAATACATATATATGTGGATCAACTCCTACAGAACACCTACTGAACGCTGGCAGAAGACCTCAGACTTCCCAAAAGGCAAGAAATTCCCCACCTACCTGAGTAGGGCAAAAGAAAAAAGAAAAAACAGAGACAAAAGAATAGGGACGGGACCTGCACCTCTGGGAGGGAGCTGTGAAGGAGTAAAAGGTTCCACACACTAGGAAGCCCCTTCACTGGCAGAAACACCAGACATGGGCATGAAATGCTAAAGCTGCTGCTGCGGCCACCAAGAAGCCTGTGTGCGAGCACAGGTCACTATCCACACCTCCCTTCCCAGGAGCCTGTGCAGCCCGCCACTGCCAGGGTCCTGTGATGCAGGGACAACTTCCCCGGGAGAACGCATAGCGTGCCTCAGGCTGTTGCAACATCACACTGGCCTCTGCCACCGCAGGCTCACCCCGCATTCTGTACCCCTCCCTCCCCCAGCCTGAGTGAGCCAGAGCCCCCTAATCAGCTGCTACTTTAACTCCGTCCTGTCTGAGTGGAGAACAGATGCTCTCAATAGACCTACACACAGAGGCAGCGCCAAACACGAAGCTGAACCCCAGGAGCTGTACAAACAAAAAAGAAAGGGAAATCTCTCCCAGCACCCTCAGGAGCAGCAGATTAAGTCTCCACAATCAAATTGATGTACCTTGCATCTGTAGAATACCTGAATAGACAGCAAATCATCCCAAAATTGAGGCAGTGGACTGTGGGAGCAATGATATATATATATATTTTCCTTTTTCTCTTTTTCTGAGTGTGTATGTGTATGCTTCTTTCTGTGATTTTGTCAGTATAGCTTTGCTTTTACCATTTTTCCTAGAGTTCTGTCTGTCCTTTTTTTATAGTATAGTTTTTAGAACTTATTATTATTGGTGGATTTGTCTTTGGTTTGGTTGCTCTCTTCTTTTGTTATGTTTTAATTTTTTCATTTTAAATAATTATCTTTATTTTAATAGCTTTATTTTATTTTATTTTTCTTTCTTTTTTCTTTCTCCCTTTTCTTCTGAGCCATGTGGCTGACAGGGTCTTGATGCTACAGCCAGGTGTGAGGCCTGTGCCCCTGAGGTAGGAGAGCCTAGATCAGGACATTGGTCCAACAGTGACCTCCCAGCTCCATGTAATATTAAACAGTGAAAACTCTCCCACACATCTCCATCTCAACTCTAAGACCCAGCTCCACTCAACAACCAGCAAGCTACAGTGCTGAACACCCTATGCCAAACAACTAGCAAGACAGGAACACAACCCCACTCATTAGCAGAGAGGCTGCCTAAAGTCATAATAAGGTTACAAACACCCCAAAACACACCACCAGATGTGGTCCTGCCCACCAGAAAGACAATATCCAGCCTCATCCACCAGAATACAGGCACTAGTCCCCTCCACCAGGAAGCCTACACAACCCACTGAACCAAGCTTAGCCACTGGGGGCAAACACCAAAAACAACAGAAATTACGAACCTGCAGCCTGCGAAAAGGAGACCCCAAACACAGTAAGTTAATAAAATGAGAAGACAGAGAAACAGAGCAGATGAAGGAGCAAGGTAAAAACCCACCAGACCTAACAAATGAAGAGGAAATAGGCAGTCTACCTGAAAAATAATTCAGAGTAATGATGATCCAAATCTTGGAAACAGGATAGAGAAAATATAAGAAACGTTTAACAAGGACCTAGAAGAACTAAAGAGCAAACAAACAATAATGAACAACACAGTAAATGAAATTAAAAATTCTCTAGAAGGAATCAATAGCAGAATAACTGAGGCAGAAGAACGGATAAGTGACCTGGAAGATAAAATAGTGGAAATAACTAATGCAGAGCAGAATAAAGAAAAAAAGAATGAAAATAATTGAGGACAGCCTCAGACATTTCTGGGATGACACTAAACACACCAACATTCGAATTATAGGGGTCCCAGAAGAAGAAGAGAAAAATAAAGGGACTGAGAAAATATTTGAAGAGATTAGAGTTGAAAACTTCCCTAATATGGGAAAGGAAATACTCAATCAAGCCCAGGAGGCGCAGAGAGACGCATACAGGATAAATCCAAGCAGAAACACGCCAAGACACATATTAATCGAACTATCAAAAATAAAGTACAAAGAAAAAATATTAAAAGCAGTAAGGGAAAAACAACAAATAACATACAAGGGAATGCCACTAAGGTTAAACAGCTGATCTTTCAGCAGAAACTCTGCAAGCCAGAAGGGGATGGCAGAACATATTTAAAGTGATGAAATGGAAAAACCTACAACCAAGATTACTCTAACCAGCAACAATCTCATTCAGGTTCGATGGAGAAATAAAAAACTTTACAGACAAGCAAAAGCTAAGAGAATTCAGCACCATCAAACCAGCTTTACAACAAATGCTAAAGGAACTTCTCTAAGCAGGAAACAAAAGAGAAGGAAAAGACCTACAATAACAATCCCAAAACAATTAAGAAAATGGTAACAGGAACATACATATCGATAATTACCTTAAATGTAAATGGGTTAAATGCTCCAACCAAGATAGACAGGCTGAATGGATACAAAACCAAGACCCGTATAGATGCTGTCTACAGGAGACCCACTTCAGACCTAGGGACACATACAGACTGAAAGTGAGGGGATGTAGAAAGATATTCCATGCAAATGGAAATCAAAAGAAAGCTGGAGTAGCAATTCTCATATCAGACAAAATAGACTAAAATAAAGACTATTACAAGAGACAAAGAAGGACACTACATAATGATCTAGGGATCAATCCAAGAAGAAGATATCACAATTGTAAATATTTATGCACCCAACATAGGAGCACCTCAATACATAAGGCAAATGCCAACAGCCATAAAAGGGGAAATTGAGAGTAACACAATCGTAATAGGGACTTTAACACCCTACTTTCACCGATGGACAGATCATCCAAAATGAAAATAAATAAGGAAACACAAGCTTTAAATGATACATTAAACAAGATGGACTTAATTTATATTTACAGGACATTCTATCCGAAAACAACAGAATATACTTTCTTCTCAAGTGCTCATGGAACATTCTTTAGGATAGATCATATCTTGGGTCAAAAATAAAGTCTTGGTCAATTTAAGAAAACTGAAATCGTATCAAGTATCTGTTCGACCACAACGCTATGAGACTACATATCATTTACAACAAAAAAATCTGTAAAAAATACATACACATGGAGGCTAAACAATACACTACTTAATAACCAAGAGATCACTGAAAAAATCAAAGGGGAAATCAAAAAATACCTAGAAACAAATGGCAATGAAAACACGATAACCCAAAACATATGGGATACAGCAAAAGCAGTTCTAAGAGGGAAGTTTATAGAATTACAATCTTACCTCAAGAAACAAGAGTCATCTCAAATAAACAACCTAACCTCACACCTAAAGCAATTAGAGAAAAAGAACAAAAACCCCCCAAAGTTAGCAGAAGGAAAGAAATCATTAAGATGAGACCAGAAATATATGGAAAAGAAATGTAGGAAACAATAGCAAAGATCAATAAAACTAAAAGCTGTTTTTTTGAGAAGATAAACAAAATTGATAAACCATTAGCCGGACTTATCAAGAAAAAAAGGGAGAAGACTCAAATCAATAGAATTAGAAATGAAAAGGGAGAAGTAACAACTGACACTGCAGAAATACAAAAGATCATGAGAGATTACTACAAGAAACTATATGCCATTAAAATGGACAACTTGGAAGAAATGGACACATTCTTAGAAAAGCAAAACTTTCCAAGACTGAACCAGGAAGAAATAGAAAATATAAACAGACCAATCACAAGCACTGAAATTGAAACTGTGATTAAAAATCTTCCAACAAACAAAAGCCCAAGACCAGAGGGCTTCACAGGCGAATTCTGTCAAACATTTAGAGAAGAGCTAACACCTATCCTTCTCAAACTCTTCCAAAATATAGCAGAGGAAGGAACACTCCCAAACTCATTATATGAAGCCACCATCACCCTGATACTAAAACCAGACAAAGATGTCACAAATAAAGAAAACTACAGGCCAATAACACTGATGAACATAGATGCAAAAATCCTCAACAAAATACTAGAAGACAGAATCCAACACCACATTAAAAGGATCATACACCATGATCAAGTGAGGTTTATCCCAGGAATGCAAGGATTCTTCAATACGCACAAATCATTCAATGTGATAAAGCGTATTAACAAATTGAAGGAGAAAAACCGTATGATCATCTCAACAGATGCAGGAAAAGCTTTTGACAAAATTCAACACCCCTCTATGATAAAAAAAATAAACTCTCCAGAAAGTAGGCATAGAGGGAAGTTACCTCAATATTATAAAGGCCATATTTGCCAAACCCACAGCCAACATCATTCTCAATGGTGAAAAACTGAAACCATTTCCACTAGGATCAGGAACAAGACAATGTTGCCCACTCTCACCACTATTATTCAACATAGTTTTGGAAGTTTTAGCCAGGGCAATCAGAGAAGAAAAATAAATGAAAGGAATCCAAATCATAAAAGAAGGAGTAAAGCTGCCAGTTTTTGCAGATGACATGATACTATACATAGAGAATCCTAAAGATGCTACCAGAAAACTACTAGAGCTGATCAATTAATTTGGTAAAGTAGCAGGATACAAAATTAATGCACAGAAATCTATTGCATTCCTATACACTAATGATGAAAAATCTGAAAGAGAAATTAAGGAAACACTCCCATTTACCATTGCAACAAAAAAATAAAATACCTAGGAATAAACCTACCTAAGGAGTCAAAAGACTTGTATGCAGAAAACTATAAGACACTGGTGAAAAAATTAAAGATGATACAAACAGATGGAGAGATATACCATGTTCTTGGATTGGAAGAATCAACATTGTGAAAATAACTATAGTACCCATATCAATCTACAGATTCAGTGCAATGCCTATCAAAGTACCAATGGCATTTTTCACGGACCCAGCAGTTCCGCGGCATGTGGGATCTTCGTGGACCGGGGCACGCACTCGTGGCCCCTGCATCGGCAGACCGACTCTCAACCACTGCGCCACCAGGGAAGCCCAGAGTGATAATATTAATGGGACTTAAGGGCCAACTACTCACACAGCATTTTATATTTTAGTTTTCTATCTTTTCTTCCTCCTAATTCCCAACCTTCTTGTGAACTCATAAGGAGTGGCAGTGTGTCTAAAAGCCTCTATTCTATCTCACCAAAACTCTTATAAAGGAAGACTAGTTTAAACCTTGGGGAGATTATCATCTTATTTCCAAGTGACAGAAACATAGACCAAAAGAGGCTTTAGAAGGAGTGGAGCAAGTTTGTACTTGAGCTCAAGTTTTCATATCACATCAAAAGTAGAAGAGTTCAACGTAGTGTTTCCCAGATTACAAGATTTAAATTCTTACTTTGGCTCACATGATCAGTACTTTCTCAGGCAGCTCTTGACAGAAAAACACCCCGTCAGCTTATCAATTTTTATATTGTTTTTTTCCCACTATGCGTTGCCCTTTCAATCAAAACTACTCCCTGTAGTGGAAAGTTTGGGAAACAGATGATCCCACAGGCACCAATGTTTGAAGGGCCCCGTTAACCTGTTTGTGGAAGGAAGCTGCAAATCCATGGGAAGGTAGAGAATTTAATTCATAAGACATCCCTTTATCCTCTATCCTATTTCAAGAACACTTGATTTTAACTCTGATTTTCAATTCTTGAGAGTGTAGGTTTCATTTCTGATGGGTAACCCATCCCAAGCTTGCCAGACTTACTAGCTTATAAATAAGATATTGAAACCCTGAATGATGTTGTCTGAAGCTCTTTTGCGAATACAGAAAACACCAGAAGAAAAAAATCATGTTGTATTTGTGAAGTTTAATAACATATATATGTATGATATATAGATATGTATATATATATGCTATAAATGATGTTATCTATATACCATATGAAGAGTAGCAGAATATGCCACCCCATCTATGCCTCTTTGGCATAAAGATTATTTTGAGCTGATTATTTTTGAGAAAAAGCAGACACAGGAAAAGCACTGAAAACAGAGTAAAATTTACATTTTTGTAAGGGAAATTTACATTTATAAGGGAAACCACATTTTGAAGATATTTCCCTCTCTTTACCAGAAAGAGAAGGATGACTCTAAACGACAAGAAACTCTAATCAATAGAGAAAACCTCAGACTTAACTCTGCATAACCTCACTGTACTTTTCCTAATAATCTCCCGTAACTGTCGCCCCTACACTCCCTTATTTCTTTTTTGTCTTTAGCTAAGACAGTATTAAAGGTGGTGCCTTGGGCCATTTTGGGGAGTTTTACTCAGTGTTCCTGGGTCTCTCCCACTATACATGAGGTATACATGTTATTAAACTTCTGTTTATTTTTCCTGTGGTAATCTTTTATTATGGTGGGGGAGGTCTCAGCCACAGAACCTAGAAAAGTAGAGGGAAAATTATTTTTCCTCCCCTACACATATATATACAAACATATATATATATATATAAATATATATATAAGCACACATATTGATATATACAGGTCTATGATATGGATATATGCATAGATACATGTGCTTATATATGTATGCTATATAAGTATGTATATATATCAATATATATCTATGATATATATATGTAGATGTGTGACATGTATACAGATATTATGTTTTTATGCTTTTGGTACCAGCTGGACATTCTTCTCTTCCCTTATAAGAATAGCCAAATTTTAGATGGACACATGCTACTGGGAATAAAGACTACACTTCCAAGCTTCCCAGTTAGGTGTGCTTGTGTGACTAGAAGAAAATATGTGGGAATTTTGTTTTTATAATTGCAAAATGTGGTAGCTTTTCTAGTAGGATACAAAACTGAAAATTCATGGAAGAAAATTACTCACTGATATAGGGAAAAAACTATGACAAAATAAATAACAATCTGAGAAAATGATTTATCAATCATAGTATAAACAAAAATCATTTTTCTTCTATGTTAACCACTTCAGCATGTCAAGGATAAAATGGCCAATAACAATATTTAAGTGGACAAACAGGAAGTTGACAGTGAAGGAAATGCCAATGATTCAAATTTATGGGAAAAAGCCCAGTCCACTTCACTTATAATGGAAACACAAATTTAAAAGGTTGGCAAAGCTAAAATAACTTTGTTATGCTTTGGCAAAGGTATGGGGAAATTTCCTCCCCAAAATTGCTGGTGGAATATAAATTGGTAGAATTTCTATTGATACAATTTCCAATGTCTATTGAGAATATTAATGTTTATCTGCTTTTATCCAACAATTATATTTATACTGTTAAGTTAACTAAACAAGAAGGCCATCAGACTGAGGTGCCTCTGATGCTATGGTGGCTTATGTAAGCAAACCAAAATCTAAGTCTGTAAATGCCTCAAGGTACAAAATTGAAACCTAAGGACAATCAATTACAAAGAGCCAGCTAGGCTGTAAGCTAAAGCCAGTCAACAATTTCCTTGCTTTGCTTCAGCCTTTTCTGTATAAAAGTCTCTCCCCAGGCTCCTGGTAGAGCACTCCTAACCACTTCTGGTTTGGCACTACCTAATTCCAACTGATTGTTGCTCAAATAAACTCACATTTTTAATATGCCTCAGTTTATCTTTTAACATTACAATTTTACTGCTGTAAAAACTGTGTATACGAGGAAATGTATTCCAGAATTTTTTTGTAATAGAAAAAGTTAAAAAATGTCCCAAATGCCAGTTATGAGGTGAATGACTAAGACTATAATACATTCACACAATGTGTTACTATATAGTCATTGAAAAAAATGAGGCAGTTTCACAAGAACTCATAGAAACATTTTCTGCTATTCTAATAAAAATATGTTAATATTATATTATTAAGTAAAGAAAATCAAGTTAAAGAATACTATGTATGTTGTGTTATCAACTGTTAAAATAGCAGCCATTGCTCACGGGCCCAGCTGCTCCGCGGCATGTGGGATCTTCCCGGACCAGGGCACGAACCTGTGTCCCCTGCATCAGCAGGTGGACTCTCAACCACTGCGCCACCAGGGAGGCCCTATGTGGAATCTTAAAAAAAAAAATAAAAAAAACACACCACTATGAAACTCATAGATAAAGAGATCAGACTTGTGGTTACCAGGGTTGGAAAGAAATCTATGACTACAGCTAACTCTGACGTGTGATATACTGGAAAGCTGTTAAGAGTAAATTCTAAGAGCTCTCGTTATGAGGAGAACATTTATTTTCTTTATCTCTTCTTCTTTCTATCCTTTGTATTACATCTATATGAGAAGATGGATATTAGCTGAACCTACTGTAATGATTACACAATATACGTAAATCAAACCCTCATACTGTATACCTTAAGCTTATACAGTGATGTATGTCCCTTATTTCTCAATAAAACTGAGAAAAACTTTTTTAAAAAAGAAGTAATTTTTAGTGTGACTGAGGCACAGAAATAAGTGGAAAAATTACTTTAGCTATTATTTTGTTCCTTTAAAAATTGCCCTAAACATAAACTATTCACAAAATATTTAATTAAAATTTTTTCTTCCTAATTAGTGCTACTCTGGATATTCCCCCAGAGCCTCTGTCATTTTAATGTTCATTTAGATTACTAAGGCAACAGAGAAAGAGAAAGTGAACTATGTCTTAAGCACAGCGTTATTTATTAAAATCAAGTGTTTTGCAAAATGTGCTTTTGCACATTTAATCTTCATAACAGAAAAGAAAAACTTAGGGGGTGAGGTGGTGGGGATTGGATAGGTGCTGTTATTTCTTGAATGTCCTAGAACTTTACATACATTCTATTACTTAGTTATCATAAGAGTCCTGCAAAATAAGTCTTATTGTCCACACTTTATACATGACAAGAATAAAGTACAAGATGATTAAAAATCTTGCCCAAAGTTATCCAAGTAAAAAATATCAGGACTGTGATTTAAACTCTGGTTTGTTTAGAAATACACAATAAAAACTTCAACAACAACAATAAAACAATGACAACAGAACATTTAGTCTTGGGATATGTCATTTTCATGATTTAGCTTCTATGACTGATAAATATCATGAATACCCTCAAAGGGTGTGGAGATACCTTAATTATTTTCAGTCTTAATTTTTCCCCATACTTTATTATTTGGTTTTAGCTTTCCCCCAGAGCTCAGTATTGTTTAACTAGTTTTTCTAGGCTTTCTAAACAAGCAGTATTTGAGGCAGGTTGTTTGCTATGCTCCATATGCTACTTAAGTTTACCATGCATTTAGACTCATACATATAGCATGCCTTGACACAAAGACCTTAAAAACCTATTACCTCTTGTCTAGAACACAGTTCAGGAAGGAAAATTGTCAAGCACAAAAACACATGCTAGGGGCTTCGCTGGTGGCGCAGTGGTTGAGAGTCCGCCTGCCAATGCAGGGGACACGGGTTCGTGCCCCGGTCCGGGAAGATCCCACATGCTGCGGAGCGGCTGGGCCCGTGAGCCATGGCCGCTGGGCCTGCGGAGCCTGTGCTCCGCAACAGGAGAGGCCACAGCAGTGAGAGGCCCGCATACCGCAAAAAAAAAAAAAAATGCTAGATTTTCCTTTTATTTTTCTCTTTTCTTCCTGAATGACTTTGTCCAAAATCCAATAATTAAGACTCAGCAAGGTAAGCATCAGGCTGGTTTGGGGATGGATGAGCTACAACAGTCCAGAAACAAACAGAAAAGAGAGTAGTAAGGTTGAAGAGGGTGTCTGTTGTGGGTTAGTGGGAATCTGGTATATAGTGTGGGAGCCTGAGTACAGGAAGGAGAATGTCTTTCAGGAGGGGCAGCCTAGTGTGGGCGAAATTGGAGCCCAGATGTGGTAGGGTAGGTGTCTGCATAAAAAAGTGGCCCATGGTGGGCTGATCGGGATAAGGAAAATATTTATGAAAGTGGGCTGCCCAGCAGGGGGTGTCAAAGACAAAGTGAGATGAAAAGAGTTTGTGCATAGGAGGCAACCAGAATGGAATGCTGAAGTCCCACCAAAGGTTAAAAGAAAGACCATGTTGGGGTAGTGTTGAGGTGGGTGACTGGCCTGGCATGAAGTGTCAGGTACCAAGGTGGGTGAGAAGGACATCCATTCATTAGAGTGCCCTGATATGTGATATCAGATCTCATGCACTTGCAGTGAGCATCTAAATGGGGTGCTAACGCACAGCGGGGATAAAGAGGGTCATTTAATAATAAAAGTGCCAATTTATTAAACATAACAATCATAAATGTTCATGTACCTAATGACACAGTTTTGAAATACACAAAGCAAAAATTGATGAAAGAGACAAAAAATTATCATCAGTAATTTCGATACTAATCTCTCGATAATTGATATAAGTGCTCAGAAAATTATAAAGGATATAGAAGATTTGAAAGACACCATTAACCAGCTTTCCCTAGTTGACATCTATAGAACAATCCACCTAGATCAGCAGAATGCACACCTTTTCAAATGTACACAGAATATTTACCAAGATGGAGCATATCCTGGATGTAAAAAATCTCAACAAATTTAAAATTATTTGAGTCATAAAAAGTATGTTATTTGATTACAATATAATTAAATTAGAAAACAACTGAAAAAAGGATCCCTGAAAAATCTAATATCTGAAAATAGAATAGTGCATATCCAAATAATTAGTGGGTCAAAGAAGAAACCAAGAGAAAAATAAGAAAGTTTTTGAACTGAAAAACAAAACAAAGACAGAATACATGTCAAAAACTATGGGATGCCACTAAAGCAGTCCTTGGGGTTGGTGGTGGAATTTATAGCACTAAGTGCCTATATTAGAAAATTTTAAAAAGATCTCAAATCAATAACTTCAGAATACATCTTAAGAAACTAAAGAAAAATTTAATATGAAATAAGTAGATGAAAGGAATAACAACGGTCAGGTAGGAAATAAAACAGAAACCAGAAAAATCCTTAAGGAAAAATCAATACAGTGATTTTTTTGGGAGGATCAAAAATTGATAAACTTCGAGCCAGAATGATCAGAAAGAAAAAGACATAAATCACCAGTATTAGGAATTAGAGCTGTGACATACTATAGACTATACAGAGATTAAAAGAATAATGAAATGTTATAAACAAATTTATGACAAGAAATTTATCTTAGATGAAATAAATTTCTTGAAAGATACAAACTCATAAATTTCATTCAAGAAGCGATAGTTAAAATGAATAGCCCTACATACAGTAAAGAAACTGATCTTATAGGTAAAAACTTTCCCAGAAAGAAAATTACAGGTCCAGGTAGATTCACTGGTAAATCTTATCAACCATTTAAGAAAAAAATAGCGATTCTACACAAACTCAGAAAATTAGAAAAGAATGAAATTTCTGAAGACATTCTAGGAGGCCAGTCTCATGCTAATATTCAAACTAAACATTATAAGAAAAGCTGCAAAACAATCTCTCATGAATATAGAAACAAAGTTTCTAACTAAAGTTTTAGAAAATGGGATTCAACTATAAATATATAAAATAACACATCAAAGATTTATCCCAGGAATGCAAAGTTAATTTAATATTTGAACATTATTCATTGTAATTCACTATATTAGCAAATTAAAAAAGGAAACCCATATATTATCTCAATATATGTAGGGAAAAAAAGCATCTGATGCAATTTAACAGTCATTCCTGATAAAAATTCTCAGCAAACTAGCAATAGAAGGGAACTTCCTCAACCTGAAAAAGGGCATCTACAAAAAGCCCACAGTTAACACCAAAATTAATGGTAAAAATGGATGCTTTTTCTCTAAGATTGAGAACAAGTCAAGGTTATTTATTCTCAAAAATTCTATCCAGCATTATTGTACTGAAAGATCTAGCTCGTGCAATAAGTCAAGAAGAATTAACAGGAACCCATATTGTAAAAGTAGCAAAACTAAAACTATCTTTATTCATAGATGACATAATTATCTGTGTAGAAAATCTGATTAAAAAATTTAAAAACTATTGGAATAAGTGATCTTCAAGATCATGTAAAAAGTCAATTGCATTTCTATATACTAGCAACAAATAACATAAATTGATATAAAAATACCATTTACTATCACACCAAATAATATAAAATACTTAGGAATAAATCTGATAAATATGTAAAGCCAGAAAGTATTGCTGAGAGAAACTTTAAAAGCCTAAAAATGAGAGTGATACAGTGGTCATAAGTTGAAAGAATTGATATTAAGATGCCAGTTCTCATCCATATGATAAATAGATTAAACACAAGCTCCATTTGACTTTTTTTTTTAGAAATAACAAAAATATTTTTTAAAATTCTAGGTCAAAAGACCTAAAATAGCCAATAAAACTTTGAGGAAGGACAAAGTTAGAGTATTAATATTTCCTGATTTCAAGACCTCTTATAAAGCTACAGTGTGGTATTAGTGTTGAGATAAAAATAATAGACCAAGGAACTTAACAGAGAGCTAAGAAATGGGGTGGACAATTGGTTTACAAAATCAGAAAGGTACTTCAATGGAGAAAGGAAATCTTTTCAACAAACGTGGCTTAAAATTGGATATATTCATAGTTTCAAAAAATCTTTATTGATTCCTATCTCACACTGTACACAAACATTAGCTCAAAATAGATCATAGATCCAAATTTAAAACTTAAAACTATAAATATTCTAGAATAAAACATGGGAACATCGGAGATGAAATTGAGGCTTTGAGTTAGGCAATGCTTTCTTATATAAATCACCAAAAGCATAATCCATAAAAGAACAAATAGATAAATTGGAATCCATCAAAATTAAGCTTATGCTCTTCAAAATACATTGCTGAGAGAATAAAAAGAAGATACACACTGGGAGAAAATATTTGCAAATTGTATGTCTAATAAAAGACTTGGATTCAGAATATATAAAGAACTCTCAATAATAAGATCATAAAAAATCCAATTAAAAATGAGCGAATGATTTGAACAGAAGCTTCACCAAAGAAGACAAAGCAGTGATTTATAAACACAATAATACATGCTCAGTAACATTAGTCCCTTGGAAAAAGCAAATTAAACCACAATGAGATACAACTACACATCTTTTCGAGTGGATATAATTGAAAAGACTCACTATATCAAGTGTTAGGATTTGGAGGAAACGACTGCTAGTGGAAATGTAAAATAGTACAACCAGTTTCAAAACAGTTGGGCATTAAAAATTTTTTTTTAATGTATCTATCTTCTAATTCAGTCATTTCACTCTTAGAGGAACAAAAGCGTATGCCCATAGAGATATTCATGTGTGTTCATAACAGCTTTATTTCTAATAGCCAAAAGATGGAAATGAATGCAATAGTCATCAACAGGTAAATGGACATGCTACAATATGGTTGTATCTCAAAATAATTTTTCTTAGTGAAAGAAGACAAAATGTCTAAATGTATAATTCCATTTATATAAAATTCTGGGAATTGCAAACCTATCTTTAATGACTTAAGCAGATCAGTAGTTGCCTGGGAATGGTTTAGGAGGTTACAAATGGGAGAGGTGAAAGGGAGTTAAATTACAAAGGAGCATGAGGAAATTTTTTGGGGGTGATATGTTTATTATTTTGATTGTAGTGATGGTTTTATTAATATGTATATATGTTAAAACATATATTGTACACTTTATGTACAGTTTATTACATGTGAATTGGACCTAAATAAAGCTGTTTAGAATCATTTTTAGGACAATGGGAGAAACTAAATGGGGTCTGGGGATCCGATGATAGCAATTCATCAGTATTAACATCCTTTTTTGATGTTTGTATGGGAATCTGTTTTGTGAAGCTGTATGTATACCCAGAGGATTCATTATTCTAGGCTCGGGTTTTATAAACTAATTTCCACAGACAGGTGTTTTCTTCTCTTTCCAACTTCTTCAATCCACTTGCAGCAGTAAGAAGGGTCAGATGATAGCTTGAGGGTAAATTGTAAACTATCTACAAAACCAAGAATAAAGAGAAAAGCAGACTACAGTCTGGGGTCATTTACTGAAAGGATAAACAGGACTCATACTTCATTAAGCCATATGTTTTTTATAATAATCACCCTGGGTCATCCTGGAAATATTAACTTATGTTCCATAAAGAGAATATTTTTTTCCCTGTAGCTCCTCCTTAGTAGCAGGCATGGTGGGAGATTATATATCTATAGGTATAGATTATGGATATAGATATATAGATAGATATAGATCTATCTCCATTGAAAGCTCATAACAAACTAAGGAAGTAGCCTTTTTTACATTTAATTTGTGGAAGCGGAATATAAGGTTGAGGGAGGTAACTACTTTCCCCAAGGTTATATGGTTATTAATAAATAGAAAAGTCAAGGGTGTTTCCCACAGTGCAGGCAATTGTTAATGCACTGTCTAAATGGCTGCTTTAGAAGTCAGGGGGAAACGTGATATATTTTGAAAAGAATGAAGAATTTAATGCCTTTTGATTTCTAGTTAGTTAGATGTTACTATATTACAGTTAGAACACTTTTATATTCTTAATTCAGATGTTATGCATTTCTACCTCCACCTTAAGGTCACCTCCTAGTTTTTTGGAAGGAAAAAAGGAATATTTTGTGATTATTCTTAAGTCAGTTCCACACTTCATCTATGATTCTGTTACCTTTTCATTCTCTGTTGGTAGCCCTCTGGGGTTCCTGATCATTGCCTGCCTCCCACTGTTCTGACTCCTTTGCACAGATGCTAGAGAGAGGTGACTTTGGGGCAACCCACTCTGGGCTTTATTTCCTGTTCCTTTGTTCTCTGCTGTATCACCACTAAGCCTTATCTCTGCCTAAAATAGTGATAACAAAAATCGTTACTAATAAAGCTTTGTATTAATTAAACAATAATTTAAAGTGCCTACTACAGTACCTAGTTTATAGTATATGCTCAATAAAAGTACTTATTATTAATAACATACCACCCTTTGCTTAAATTTTGGGGAGATGAAAGGTGGCTTCATCATAAGTACACTAATAATTTATTTAAAACTAAAATCTGTAATGTTCAACTACTTTGACCATCCAGTCCCTAAAATGTTTTCTTTGGCCAAATTTTGTTGTGGATTTTTCATAGGTTCAAAGTCTATACCATATTGCTAGGTTCTTACTTCCTACCAGTTCTGTTCAGTCTTTTCTATTCTTTCTCTATGTCCAAAATGTTTAAAATTTCAACTAAAGAAGAGTTTGGTTGTCTCTTTCGTTTCTTGTCTCTGAATATTCTATCTCTCAGAGCTAAACGTTCTAGTCACAAGTAGATTATTAGGTCTTTCACGAAGCAAAGAGCCATCCCTAAAGGAAACTCAGTACCAGCTATTAAAATGTGTGTGTACACATGACACACATGCACACACATTTTTATTCATCTCCTCATCCTTTTTTTTATACAATAATTGTTTATCTAATTATAACTATTTTGTAGGGTCTCTGGCCAAGAGACTTAAACACATAACCACTGTTATTTTATCCTTAAAATAACCATCAAAATTTCTCCTTACTTATTTTTATTTATATAATAAAAATTTTCTTGGGGCAGTGAAGGTGCTGAATAACTCCTATCCTAGAACAAAGTGCCATGTCTCAAGGTGTAGATCAAGGCCACCTAACAGTTGTTCTTAGTAGAAAGAGGAACATAGTTATCAAGGGAGAAGCAGTGGAAGGCTAACCTCATGGCCGGCATGTTTTTAAAGTACAAAAAGCTAAGAATAAAACTTAAAATATTGCCTCTTACTGGAAAGCATATAGCTACTGGTCAGATAAAAGTCTATATAGCAAAAGGTATTTTACAGTGAATTTAGTTACTCCAAAACCCTCAGCCAAAATGAGAATTATTTGTATGTGTTTTTAAGTTTTTTTTCCAAAATGAAAATTTTCAGTATTATACAACTCTGACATGAAGAAACCAGAGATCTCATGAAAGAAAATCAATTAGACACAAAAAGGCTAAATTAATTTTCTACTCAGTTCCTTCTGATACTGCACAAAAGCAATGGGAAATGAGAATATAGGCTGTGCTATGTGTTTCACCTTGGCACTCTGCAGAGCAGATGATGACCTACACAGCTAATCCTTGAAACACAGCCTGCTGGTGAAAGGCCTACTGACTTTTTCTGATTGTATGAATCCATGTGAATCTGGTGATGAGGTTCTCTGAAAAATTCTACTTATATGTTCGTATTTCTACTGTTTTTCCAATCATTAAAACATATTTTAGGAGAAAATATAGTTAACTATAAAATACTTTTCTTCTTTTATTTTTCATAATCCAGTTTTTACTATAATTTTAACAAAGAAACCAATGACTTCCTCCTATGTCTGATTAGTAATCCAAGACACTCTATGTAAGATATGAAAACTTTCTTTAAATCATAAAGAGTTCAAGTTATTTTAATTCACATTCTAATTTCTAAAATGTAAATATTATCCTTAGAAATAACTGGTGTATTTTTTTCTGCTAATCAGGCAGTGAATCTGCAAATCTAATTTGATGAAAAATGTTGGCATTTCTATGTTTGATACAGTTTCTTTTCCCATTGATTTATGCCAACGCTCCCAGGTCTGTAACTTTCCTTCACCCTTCTGCTGGTGAATTTGCAATACCATTCTGCTTTGACACCTAAACTAAATACTGATAGTCCAAATATCCTGCTCTTAATGAACTTCACATTTTTCACTTCTATATGCAATCGTGTCTCATATTAAGTAGGGCGGTCTGGTTGCCATCCTCTGCTGTTGCTCTCCAACTCATGCTTTGAATTCAGAGCAGAGCTATGGAAGTGAGTGAATGTGTCTAGCATCCTCATGTCCTTTCCAGTAGAGGCAAACTGGACACTAGGCAGAAGAGGAGTTGCCTACTGTAAGATTTTCTATCAAGTCGTGCTAGGAAAAAGAAGTTCTGTTTGGTGTGCTATTAAATTTAAAAAATTCAAAATCTTGTTTAGACCCCAAGTGTTATCAGAGTATATTCTTAATAGGGAAGAAAATAATATTTTGACTATATATTAGATAAAATACTAAATTAGAATAACTTAATCAGGATTCATGCCATGAAACATTAAAGTATTCAATATTTAATCATCACAATAACTATTGATTGACACATCAATTCCTATGGGTCATCATTTGATTAAACTTCAGTTTACAGTTCCTTCCCTCACTGCAATTGGAACCCAGAAAATAGAGGTGCCAGCAATATTTACATTTCGTTACTATTATCTATAAAAATGGAACAACTAGTAACTGCAATGCCACTTTAAAACTGTCAATGAGCACATCACCCTTTTTGAAAACTACCACACAAAAGATATTTGTAGATCAAAATCAGAATTTCTAAGGGAAGAACATTACTATTACATTACTATTTAAATTACTACTAAATTACTATTTAATGTTTACTACATTTGCATTTTTCAGGGTCTTGGTGCAATCTTGTGGTATGACATCATCATACGTAATTAATTTCAGCCTGAATAAATCACTTATTGGGTTTTCATATTATCTAAACAGTTGTAGGGCAAGATAAAATCAATGCATGTTATTTTAAAAAACGTCCTATTTCACAAAGTGTCTCTGATCTTTATGACTTCCTATGTTCTAAAAGAAGGCAGTGTTTTTTCTTAATGGGTTATGTGTGGATCAATGGATAGAGAAAGAATTCTGGTTTTGGTTAAGCAGGGTTTTTTGGGGTTTTTTGCGGTACGCGGGCCCCTCACTGCTGCGGCCTCTCCCGTTGCGGAGCACCGGCTCCGGACGCGCAGCCTCAGCGGCCAAGGCTCACGGGCCCAGCCGCTCCGCGGCATGTGGGATCCTCCCAGACCAGGGCACGAACCCGCGTCCCCTGCATCGGCAGGCAGACTCCCAACCACTGCGCCACCAGGGAAGCCCTGGTTAAGCAGTTTTTAACAGTTTCATTCCTGGTGAGCAAAACATAAAGACTAAGTATTCAATATAGATTCATTTCACATATTTTATAATTAGTCAACGCCAATTTTAGTTGGAGCTTGAGATTTATTGATTCTGAAGGTCAATGTAGGGAATTATGTCACAGCACTTCCTAAAATTCTGAAAATACACAATATTTATAGCAGGTGAGTTTGGTCCACCTAGATCTTTCTTTCAGCATAGGAAGTGCCCAGTAAATATTTGTTTGAAAGGAGATAGTTTTTCCATTATACGACCAATTTTTTTAAAGTCAATGTTAATGCTAGCATAGGGATAAAATAAGAAAGGGGTATTCAAAAGTAGGCCTGGTTCTATGTGATTAATGAAAAAATCCTAACCTAGTCACAAATCATTTATTATCAGACAATATAGACAACTGATGGTTTGGCTATCATGTGTAGAAAGGTGATATTTAGGACATATTAGATATTTTTTAAATTTCTTAAGTATACTGTCCCATAATTAGAGTGGATACCTGAAAACAACTCTTATGAAGTTTAAATTCACTTCAAGTTTAAAATAAATGATCAGATCTTATTTCTGTGTGTTTGATGTATTTCATAATTAAAAATCACAATTTCAAACAAAAGAAAAAGGTAGACATGATAAGATAAATCCTTTAAATTATCAGGAAACTAATTTACATATAACAACTTATTGAACATGCAAATAATGGTGCTTCAATATGAAGAACCAAAGAGGTGAAATGAATTTTATTCAAATAAGGAGGATTTTTGAATATTTTATTTTTAAATCATGTAGTATCTAGGAAAAATATTGAACTTAGAGCCATAAGACTGAATTACAGTATTAGCTCTGTCATTTATTAAGTGTAGGATTGGGGGAAATTTCAATTAATTTCTATCAACCTACCTCAATTTTCTCATCAGTCAAATGAAAAGTTGAATCATAATTTGAAGATCTTTCCAGGACTAATGAACAGATTAAATAACTGCTACCCTGTGTTATTACTCTGTTTCCTATAGAAATAAAATATATAGCTGAAGGAAAATGGCAAACATATCCAATCTATAATAGTTTTAAATCTCTTCAGATTTGTTTAGGCTTCCACTTAAATAAGAGTATAACACGTAGAAAGAACACAGATCCTGGAGACAGGCATATTTGGGCTAAAACCCCACTGGACCACTTACTACCTGTGTTTTCTTACGTCAAAGCAATTTTTATTTAATCTATTATATGAAAGTAATATTATATTTTTTAGAATTGTGGTAAGAATTTAAGATAATACATGTAATATGTCTATCACTATTAGTTTTTATTTTGTTTTGTTCTGTGTTAAACTATCAGTCTTCAAATTCAGTGATACTTTGGGGAAATACAACAAACTAGTGAATACAACAAAAAAGAAATAGACTCAGATATAGAGAACAAACTAGTGGTTACCAGTGGGGAGAGGGAAGGGAGGAGGGGCGATAGAGGTAAGGGATTAAGCGGTACAAACTACTGTGTATAAAATAAATAAGTTACAAGGATATACTGTACAACACAGGGAATATAGCCAATATTTTATAATAACTATAAATGGAGTATAACTTTTAAAAATTGTGAATCACTGTATTACACACCTGTAACATATAATATATATAATATTGTACATCAACTATGCTTCAATTAAAAGAAGACATTCTATTAAAAAAAGTAAAGAAATAGACGGATAGATGGATAAGTAGATAGATAGATAGATAGATAGATAGATAGATAGATAGATAGATAGATAGATAGATAGATAGAAAGAAAGGACTGGAAACTGCCTTTAGTTCTCATGAATCATATTTTCCTGACTTTACCAATTGGAGTGGTGCCTAGCCCCCTTGGCTTCTAATATCAGAGGGATGATTGAGCTTCAGTTCCTTCTATCCCTTCTCTTCTCTTCCCTTCCTTTCCCTTCTTTTTTCCTCAAGGTTTACCTCTTGCTATCTTTTTATTTTGTTTCCTAAAACTTCTTCATGAAACACAGTTTATGTGAAAATGTCGTATCCCACTAATCCAAGTGGAGTCTTCTAACCCTGGTTGAAGACCCTATGACTGAGAGATAGAGTTCTTACTTAAATCAAACACGATTATACTGTCATACTTGCATTTTTCCATCATCTTCTAAATATTCTGCTTTTTCTTTTAAAAAAATGACCAGGTCAGGGCTTCCCAATTCTTTGTTTTTTTTGTTTGTTTGTTTTTGTTTTTGTTTTTGTTTTTGTTTCTTTTGCGGTACACGGGCCTCTCACTGTTGTGGCCTCTCCCGCTTTGGAGCACAGGCTCCAGACGCACAGGCTCAGCAGCCATGGCTCACGGGCCCAGCCACTTCACAGCATGTGGGATCTTCTCGGACCGGGGAACAAACCCGTGTCCCCTGCATTGGCAGGTGGACTCTCAACCACTGAGCCACCAGGGAAGCCCCCCAATTCTTTGTTTTTAGTCCAGTGTCCTTTTGTTACACAACACTTCACCTTATATTTTAATGTTTTTATTTCAAAATAAATAAATAAAATGATTTAAATCACATCAATGGTTAAAATTACATTTAATTTTTTTTTTTTTTTCAAAAAATAGGTGATGCATTTCTGATACTTCCACCTTGAAGTTGAATATTCCTTGTAAGGAGTATAAACTTCACATCAAAACTCCACAAGTAACTTGTGAAGTCCTACAGTATCATTCTAACTGTGCAATCTATTGCTCTCCCAGCCACCTCCCCATTCAAACTTTTAATTTATAAGCAAATTTCATCTCTTCCCAGGGAAGCATCCTTATTCATTTTGTACTCCAAAGGTTTCTGAAATAGATACTCCTTATAATGAAAGTCCATCAAGTAATGATTTCCCCTCCATCAATCTTCTAGAAATAGTTCCCCCAATAGGAGTTGACTACCAGCAACTATGTCTAAACTATCTAACACTATGCTTGAGGCTGTAGCTGAATGACTCATATTTGGACACCTGTCTCAGGGCAAATCTCTTCCCCTCAACAACTATTTGATCCCTCATTTTATTCTGATCTATACTCAGAAAGGCCATCCCTGACACCTCCCCTCAACCAGCTTAAAGAGTTCCCTCTTTTCATCTCTCTCTATCCACTTACCCTAGTTTATTTTCCTTCATCAATATATGTACATTTAAGTAAATGCTTATGGCCTGTATCACCCGTAGATCACCACTAGGATGTAAGCATGATGAAAACAGAGACCTTCTGTTTTTGTCATTGTTATATTCCATTGCCTAGGACAGTTTTAGGCACATAGTAGACACTTAAACATCTTTGAATAGATGAATAAATGAACCAATAAATGAACAAATAGATGCTACAAAATAAATCACTGATGGGTAACCAATCGTTCTGACACAGGGAGATTACCAGACAGTGACTTCCCAGGTTGACCCCCTGGAGAGGTGGGAAAGCAATCTAATTGTGAAGTTTTCTGGTACATTCTACTCTGTTTCCTCCATTGGCTGGACTCTATTGGAGAGCCCTACCCCACTCTCCAGATTTTGGTCTTAGTTCCTCACCATGGATCTTGCCACCCCTATTTTCCTTTTTCTTCTTCTGTGATACAAATTAGGCAGATTTACTTATTTTTCAATCTCTGCCAATTGTTTACCTCTGAAATTATTGCATGTTAAAGGCAGTCAGCTGTTGTATGAAGTTTTTATTACTCCAGGTAAACTTAACAATTGAGCCTTTAAATCAATCCTTAGGTTTTCCCCATATGCCCCAAAAGAAACTCTTCTGAAGCCAATACTCTACCACTATCAGAATGACACATTACATTAAACTAAAATATATTGTAATTCTACATAGAAGTTAAAGCTAATAACCTGTATTTATTTTGGTCATCAAAAGAAGGGAAAAAGCAAATACCAAAACAAACCACTTGAAGGCAGGTAGGGAAAGAGAAGGTTAGAACCCCTGCTCTAGGGAGAGAAGACTCTAGGTAGAAAACGGTTTCAGAGTATTTAGGTTTATTGTCTTCAAATAAGATTTTAAAACAAAATAATATATAAAAAAGACTTTTCTTCTATACTTCTAGGTAAAGCCCACAGAATTATTTCAAAAGCTCTCAGCTATTGCTAGAGGTCTATGTACAGTGAATTTTTAAAGCTGAATGACTTATAAGTAATGATATACTACAGAAATTAAATGTGCAGTAATATTGAATGTTTTAGACCTTACTCAGGAGATGGCTTCACTCATATTTTTCACTTATTCAACAAATATCTAGTGACTAAGAATTTATATCATTTTTATTGACCTATGACATTCCATTGCATTTTCTTAAGATACAATGATAATACAAAGTTATTTTGCTCACTATCTTAGTCTGCTGGGACTGCACTAACAAAATACTATAGACTGGGTGGTTTGAACGACATTTATTTTCTCACAGCTCTGGAGGCTGAAAAGCTGTGATCATGTTGCCAGCATGGTCTGTTTCTGTTGAGGCCTCTCTTCTGGGCTTGTAGGTGCCCACTATCTCACTGTGTACTCACATGAGCTCTCATTTGTGAGTGTACAAAGTAAGCAAGTGAGCTCTCTGGTGTCTTTTCTTATAAGGACACTAAACCTCTTACCAGGGCCCTACACTTATGACATCATTTCAACCTTAAATTACCTCCTTAAGGCTCTATCTCCATATATAGTCACATTGGGGGTTAGGCCTTCAGTTTATGAATACAGCGGGGACACAATCCAGTCCATAGCACTTACAAAATGAAAGTCATGTGTATTAAGTTATATAAAAGAGGTAAAATCTGAACTCGTCTGTAGTCCCTATTTTCCTATAAATAAAATTCCTTCAATTCTTTTTCTGCTATTTCATTTGCATGAAGTGCCAGTTTAAAGCTTCGCCTTTGTTCTCCATCATTTTGCTTTTCATTTCCTATATTTATCATTTTAGTCAAACAACCAGTTAATAGCAAACTATGTTTCTCAGATTGTTGTCCTAAGACGACCTTTATCAGAATCACTTTTGGGGCTGGTTAAAATTTGACTCCTCTTTTCCTCCTAGATTCTGAATCAGAATCTCTGAACATAAAACCCTATCCCTGACATTTTAAATAAGATTCTGATGTGCACAAAAGTTTGAGAAGCACTGACTAGATGGAAACTGCATTATTCATCAAAATAGGAAAGCAACTTGCGTGCTAAAGCAGGGTTAGCATTTTCCATAAAGTTTGCAGCATTTTAGTAGCTCGATGAATTCATCCTAGGGACAAACATCATTTTCCCCTTCAAACTAGATCCTCTAAGGGACTGTGTTCTTTACATCACCATTTTTCATAAAGGAGTGGTATTACTGATAATGGGAAATTAAGCCCATCAAACATAAATGGACTCAGACCTTCAAGCCCACACCTGTCTCATTCTCTCACCTAACAAATGTATGTGTATAAATGCCTATCAAGCAAACCAGATGCTCTTCCACAGAAACTTTAAAATAATTATAAGGAAGCATGAACACCTATGCTCAATACTGTATTGTCAAAGCTTTAAGATCTAAGGCTATGCTTAAAGGATTCAAGCATTAAGACTTTTTGAGATGAATTTTTTGAAAGATGCTTTCTTTCTCTGCTTTAAGTTTGGCAGCTGGTGAACAGTGGAAACATTAAAAGGATCCAAGCTCAAAAGTGAAAATTTTCTCAACTCAGCCATCTTTAATAAACTACTCCATCTTTAAACCTGTCACAATATTTGATTTACTTTCTCTATCTCTCAAAAGTTTGCTTGTACTAATTCTGATAAATAAATGAACAAAAAACATTACCTCGTGGGTAGCCAACAAAGAAACAGAAGAGTTCTGAGTGTAAATGGAGCCCATAAAGCCATAACTACTGGGATGGGACTAACATAGTTGGATGGGTTATAGTGAACCCTGTGGTACATATGAGGCTTGAATAAATAGGTGAGGATTATATAGCTGGAGGGAAGGACAAAAGGCACGTAATATGATGTCAACAGCATGAGATCATGTGTTAATTAAAGATCTTTTTGTTAATTATGGACATTTTAACAATGTTAATTCTTCCAATCCATAAAAATAGATTATCTTTTCATTAATTTGTGTCTTCCTCAATTTCTTTCATCAGTGTCTTATAGTTTTCAGTGCACAGATGTTAGTACAGAGAAACACAACTGATTTTTGTATATTGATTTTGTATCCTGAAATGTTAGTGCATTCATTTATTAGTTCTAAAAGTTTTCAGTGGAGTCTTTAGGATTTTCTATACATAAGACCATGGCATCAGCAAACAGACAATTTTACTTCTTTTCCAATTTGGATACATTTTATTTTTGTTCTTGCCTAATTGCTCTGGCTAGGACTTCCAGTATCATGTTGAATAGAAGTGGAGAGAGTGGGCGACATTATCTTGTTCCTGACCTCAGAGGAAAAGCTTTCTGCTTTTCGCTACTGAGTATAATGTTAGCTTATCATATATTGTCTTTATTGTGTTGTAGTACATTCCTTCTATACCCAGTTTGTTGAGTGTTTATTATGAAAGTATGTTGAATTTTATCAAATGCTTTTTCTGCATCTATTGAGATGATCACATGATTTTTATCTTTCATTCTGTTAATGTTGTGTATCACATTTATTAATTTGCATATGTTGAACCATCCTTTGCATCCCAGGGCTAAATCTGACTTGATTATGGTGTATGATCCTTATAATGTGCTGTCAAATTCTCTTTGCTAGTATCTTGTTGAGGAGAAAACATAAAGATGACCTGTTGTCAACCATTCTACCGTGTATAACTATAAGGACCTTGGACAGTTGTTATACTTAAATTCTTTTAGACTAGTTTGCTTACTTGTAAGTTGGAATTAATATTAGTGTTTCAGGACTTCCCTGGTGGTGCAGTGGTTAAGAATCCGCCTGCCAATGTGGGGGACATGGGTTCGATCCCTGGTCTGGGAAGATCCCACATGCTGAGAAGCAACAAAGCCTGTAAGCCATAACTACTGAGCCTGCACTCTAGAGCCTGCATGCCACAACTACTGAGCCCATGTGCAGCAACTACTGAAGCCTGCACACCTACAGCCCATGCTCCGCAACAAGAGAAGCCACTGCAACGAGAAGCCTATGCACCGCAACAAAGAGTAGCCCTCACTCACTGCAACTAAAGAAAGCCCGCATGCAGCAACAAAGACCCAATGCAGCCAAAAATAACTAAATAAATAATTTAAAAAAATTTTTAGTATTTTGTTCACAGAATTGTTCTAAGGTTTGATTAAGATCGTGAATATAACGTACTTAGTGTATTATCAGGCACAGAATAAGTGCTCCATAAATTTTTTATGCTAATGAATATTAATGTTATCTCCCATTTATCTAGCAATGCCACAATCCATCCACCACCATAACAAAAAGTATTGTCACACCATCTAAATGTTCCTCTGGATCCCACCTTTATTTCTCTACAGTCCAATTTCCACATAGCAGACAGAGTAGTAGTCTTTCCAAAATGGAAAAGTGCTCATATTATTTCCCTTGTTGTAATGTTTCGATAGCTTAGTAATATATAAAATAAAATCCAAACTCATTACATTGGCCCACAACACCCTGACTGACTGATCTGAACCTGACTTCTTTTTCACTCTCATCTTTTATCACTCTCCTCTTAGAGCTCAAGTCAATGTTGCTCCCACAACAATTCCACTCTGACAGAACTATCTAGAAGTTCCCACCCCACTCTGCATATACTACCTATAGCAATCTTCTTTAAAGTTTTCCTAGAATGTGTCTATTTAAGTATATTTAAATATTTGTTGAAATGTCTATCATCTGTCTTTGCCCATAGCAAAAATATGTTACATAAGGGTCAGAACTTCTTTTGTCTTCAGGCCATATCCTGAAACAAAGATGGTACTGACACATGGTAAGAGCTAAATAAATATTTGTTGAATGAATACGTGAATAAATGAATGCGTACTCACATGACACATTCTTGTCTCTAAGGAGAATCAAGGATAAACAGAGCTCTCAAAAACTCTATTAAGATTCATTACCTTCACAAATATCTCAGAGGTATCTCAAGGCATTCCAATCTTCCCCACTCACTGAATAATTATCCAGTGGATTTCTTCAAGAAGATTCTTAATATGGATAATTCAGAGTGGCAAATATTTTTAAAAATAATTTCCATTTAATTTAACTGAATAGTAGACATCACCTGTATATTTCAGACGGCATAACAACACTGTGCGTTAATTAAGCAAACAACTAGCAAGACCTTGAATCCACTTATTACTATTTATTCAGAGTATTAAAAAGTTTTCTCATGCACACTGTCAAGTCTATTTAATAAAAAAGGCATCTGGAAAAAAAAGTGAGAAATCCAATCAGTCATCTCAAGCACATTAGAAGGTTTTTTTTTTTCAACTGTTACCCACAAGAAGAACTGTATTTTACATTGATATTTAGCACATGCATAGATATATTTCTTATGCATGTAATTAAAACAAAACTTTCACATATCCTTATTCTGTGTGATACATTATGATATTTTTTTATTCTATTCTAGTCTCTATTTCATTTTTAAAAATGGTGGCAGCCCCCAGCTTCATTTTGTGACTCACTAGTGGGTCGTGATTCACAGTTTGAAAAAACAACAATTTGAATCCAAAAATGTAGAAATTTCTATTTGGAAAAATATATTCATATCAAGTGGGATATTCTTAGTATTTAGGATGTTCATTCCATTATTGCCTTAGGATGGGTTGCTCAGAAACAAAACTCAAGGCAAAGTTCATCTCCTTTGACTTTAATAATGTAGACCTTCCTTTTTCCCCCAGAAGCTTCAGTACACACACTGCGTGGTTATAATGTACTTCTGGAAAAAGAGTAGATACAAACTTTGCCATGACACGCATACACACTAATATACACACACACAGAGTTGCATAAGAAAGAAGAGAGAGAAAAGGAACAGGAGTGGAGGTGAACAAGGAAGAGGAAAGGGGAAGAAGAAATTTCCAAATAAAAATAAGTTTTCTTGAAATGGCTTTTTCTATAAGCATTTAGTTGGAAATATTGGTAAGCAAAGTTATTAAGTCTACAATGGAATTAAATTATATATTTGTACTTGGAACTTTTTTGGAGCATTTTTGATCTTCATATATGAAATGCTCATCTATAGAAAATCTGAATTTTGGTAGGACAGAATATATTATACTCATTAACAATCTTTTGCATACATAGAGCACATCCGTATACTCCGCTATTTAAATAGTTGATTCCTTGTGGCAGTTCATGTCTTTGAACTTGTGCTCTTCCTATTTCTTCTGTATGCCTTGATTCTGGTGGGATTTAAGCTACTCTTCCATACCACTGCAATCGCCTCTTCTTGAACAGGGAGTCATTAGTAAGTAGGTTAAACATATGTTTTCAGGTACTTAGGGCAGTCCACATTTACGCTCATGTTACATTATAATTTTTAATAACACTACTGTGTATAACCAAAAGTGGCACAGATTTGACAACAAATTATATGAGCACCTACCCTGTTGGAAAACATTCTCCCTTACCATCTCCCCATCCATGTATAATAATTGTAAACGCTATTATATAATGAGCAGTTGTTTCCTGCTTTAAACATCTATCTCATTTAATCCTTCCAACAATGCTGTTAATTAGATATTATTATTGCCACTTCACAAACTAGGAGAGTAAGATTCAGAGATAAAGAAATATGGTCAAAGTAACATAATCAGCCAGTGGAGAAGTGAGGATAAAACTGAGATGTCTCAGACTACGAAGTGCATCTTCTCAGAGAGTATGCTACTCTGCCTCCATCTGACTGAGTGCCCATCATGCTGCTGCTAAAGAGAAGTGATGAAACTATTCAGAGTACTCTAGTGTATGTGGCTGAGACTCTGCTTTATGTGCGGCTGATACAAAGTGCACAACTGAAAACTGGAACACATTTCTTCAGTGATTTTACCAAATCATTCCTTTTGGTAAAGCTTCCTAAAGGAATATGTATTGCATAGGATGGTTAGTTTTTACTGTAGTAATATACTGTAAATTAAATAATTAATTTTCAGACTAGGCTTGCAAATTTATTTTTTCTCAAACATGTTTCTATGGGAACACATGTTACAGTTACAGATTTACAAATAAATATTTAGAAAACATGTCATCAGAAGTTTGTAAACGTGTTCATTATCTGTGATAATGATAATGAAGTTCCCAAAGATAGCAAAAATCTCAGGAGTTTTTTTTAAACTGGAATATGAAGAAAACCTAAATTATACCTCACTGTTCCAAACAAGCTGACCAGAACCTCACTGCAAGGGGAATGAATCATTTCTGATCAATATCCTTTTATAGACAAACCACAGAGTGAGTGTGTAAAACTAATTCAGAATTTTAAATGTGATTCACACACTTTTATCAAACCAATAAAAGTATATACCAAACAGGGCTGTAGTACCTTAAAGTGGAGCACAGAGACCATATGTTTGTCAAAAATATTAACTTTCTCTTCTTAAATGGCTTAAGCATATTTCCTTAATTTTAATAAAGTGAGCCCAGAACTCTTCATTTCACCCTGTATTGGAACCACCAAGACTTTTATTTAAGAGAGATAATAAAATAGCTTATAATATATTTCTTTTAAAGTTGATATCCAATACTGAGTACTCCTCAGAGGTGGAAATTAAAGGCTTTGTCATTAGCCCACTGCTAAACACGTAGAAAAATTTTGGTTGAGGAAAGGAGTAATTAAACTGAGCTTGTTTGCTTCCTGTAATACCAGCTTCCGCAACTAATAGATGGAGAATACTACTTTCATTTTTTAATTTTATGTCAAGTCATTGTGGGATTTGAATGGAAATTATTAACCAAATTTGATATGGTGTTAATACTTTTCTTGTGACCCCAATTAATGACTAACTTAATCTTTTGTGCAAAAATTACCATTCCAGTGGTAGGTTATTAGAAATGTAGTTCCCTGATGTGGCATTTTCAGAGACACAAGGATTTTAAGTGCCTTATATGTTATGTCTTTCTTAGTGCATAATATTGTTACTTTGTGTTATTATTAGTGATGTTAATTTTGATCGCTTGATTAACGTTGTCTTCCAGATTTCTCCATGGAAATATCTTTTTTGTGTGTGGTAATTAATATGTAATTTGTTGAAAGACACTTTGAGAGTGAGTCATATTCTATCCTGAACTAAATATTTACCCATTGTTTTGAGTAGACATTGATAACTCTTGCTTGAATTGATTATTAATGAGAATTGCCAAAGGCATGTTCTAACCCAGTCATTCCTTAGACATGTATACGTTTGTATTTAACTGTAAGGAAGAGGATTTTTTCCTTCTTATTTTATTTGTATAAATATGGATTCTTATTTTACTCAATGGGTTATCATCTATTACTATCATTATCTATTTGATGCTCAAATTTCCCGATTTTGCCAGAGGAAGCTCCTTCAAACTGACTTGTGTTTGTGTCCTGTAGACATTCCTCATGATTCCTAGAGAATTTTCTTTTGTCTGGTACACTAAAATGCTCCAGGGCCATTTTATACCGTCCTTGTTCCACACCAAGAATCAGCCATTTCTTCAACAGGCCCTGCTATCTTTTACTTAAGGATAGTATTTAGAAATGAAGATCGGGATATTAGGTGTAGTCATTGTTACTGGAACATAATTTCTTCTACTCTCTGTCAACATAGAGAGGTCAGGAACCTACGTGCCTGCATGCGCATGAGTGCATGCATGAGTCGTGCCTCTGTCTATCCCTGTATTGTCTATGTTTATATTTATCTATCTCTCCATGACTAAATAGCAAAAACATTTAATAGACATCTCTATTCCAAGTCAACACCAATACCACAGTGTTAATTCAAATCTTCTCCTTTTCCATATTTGGAACTTCTTTCCCCAACAATGCAACACCTAGCTCCTATTATCCTTAGTATATTTATTTATATGCTTAATTCTACAATACTCAGAAAGTAACTTTAGAGTTGCTAAACCATACTACTGCAAAAGACTAACTTAACAAACTAGACTTAAAAATCTGTTTATATTTTTGTTTTTTATTGAGGCTGACATTATATAGTCAAAATACTCTATACAACAGTTGCTCAGGTAATTACTGTTTTTCCTTCAGTGTAGTTAGGTTATTAATTTGAAATACATTATTTAAAAAATTTGTATTATTTTAAGAATTTTTCCCATTCTATTTTATCTAACATGCCAAACATTAACATAATTCAAGAAATCAAACTGTATACACAAAGCTAGAATCAGAGAAGTGACTACCCTACCTTCCACCTCATCCCACCCTCTCTCAAAAACAATCAGTTACATTATTTCTGGTTTATCCTTCCATGTTTCTTTTTACAAAAAGAAGCATGCTCAGATACACTTTCTTATTTCTCCTTTTTTCTTCTATAAAAAGTGGCATTTCATGTGTACTACTTTTTATCTTTTACTTTTTTTCTCTCATTTAAAAACAATTAATATTCATTTACAGAGAACCTCCTCATTCTTTTACAGCTGCACAGTATTCACTGTGTGTGTAAAAGTTTATTCAGTCACTCTCCTATGTATGGGCATTTAGATTGTTGCCAATACTTCTACTTTCTGGAACTTATTGATAGTTTCAATATAAACAGATATTTGATCAATTTTTGTGAATCTTTCATATGCTCCTGAGGACAATGTATGTTCTCTATCATCAGAGTGTAAATTTTAATATATAACCATGAGATGCACCTTATTTTTTATGTCTTTCAGGAACCTAAGTTTTCCTCTCTTGCTTCTTCTTTTCACCATTTTATGCAAGATCTGTCTTATTTAATATATATCCATACATCTATGTTTGTGCATATATCTTTCAGGATCTTAATTTTCTTCTCTTGCTTCTTTTTCCCTTCACCACTTAGTCTCCAGAAGGAATTCTTCCTTTCTTTTTTACCTTCTTCTCCCTCAGAAGCATTGCCTTTTTAAGACTGACACTTTGAGTCCAATTCACTTTTAGATCCCTTCCCCATAGAATGCTATCTGATCTACAAAGATTCTTAGGGTGAATTTTTTGTTTCTGAGGGTGATTTCAGTTCTTCTCTTTTCTACATAGATTTTCTGGATCCACTTAACTCTTCAAAAGAGCTTGGAGCAAGAAATAGCTCTGCTAGAAATTGGTGTTTATTTTTCCACATAGAGGTAATTTGAAGTTTGTTTTGCTTTCTCTCTTCTATTTAAATTCAAGGTATGATATTTGGAGGAGAGCTAGGCAGTTGCTATTTCTGCAGTTAATCACTGAATAAAATTTAAAGGGCTATTATCAAAAGTATGTCTTTACTTTTGGTAACATTGCTACCTAGAACTTTTTGATCATAATTTAAACTTAAAGCCAACTGAAACAACATCTGGATCATGATTAACATTTCACCTTTTTGCAGAAGGAGATATGATTTTCTAATACTTAAAGAAGGTAGACATCCATCCAGATCATTTGAAATCATTTTCAGTTCATTAAAATGAAAGAATAGAAGACACTGGATGTGGGGAGGCAAGAACACCATCTTGTTTTTAATTACTCTGATTTATCATCTGGTTGGTAAGTAGGAAATTTTTGTGAAACTTGGACTCTGAGATTAGTGATAAGATTCAAGGTTAAGGCACTATTTACTGGAAGTTTATATTGAGCCCAAGCAGCTTAATTCATAATGTGTTCCTTTTCACAAAGGCAGAGGGAAAACAAAATCAGTAAAAGTTCAGAATAATCTTGTATTTTTCTTGACAAATTTTTCTTCAAGTTAATAAAGAGTGAAATAGTGACTAATAATGGGATAGCCTTACCAAAAGTTTCCTTGAAATTTATCTAAAATATTTTCCTGAGGAATTCAGACATTCAATTTATCAAGGAAAGAATCTAATACAAAAATAGATGCAATGTACTATAAAATAATAGGTGCATAGTCGTTGTTTAATTTTTGTTGTTTTTTTATCTGTATGTCATCATGGTCACAGAGTTAATACGATTAAACAGGTTTATCCAGATAGTCATGTAGTTATAGCAGACTTTGAATGAATATATTGGCAAAATGTCTTTATCTATTGCTGCCAGCAAAGGACACTGCTATTAGATTACTCATTTCTCTCCATAACCTCTCCTCAGCTTCAAGGAGTTGCACGACTTATTATTTTTGGATTTTTATAGATTCCAGGGCTTCTTTTTCCTGGTTAGCATGATGACACAGTGAGCCTGCTATACACCCACATACCAAGGAGTGGGAAAGCAGAACAGAAAATGAGACAATTTATTTAAATAGGCTGAGTGATCCAAATGAGACTACATAAATAAATCCTGATACAACTAAATTAAATGAATGTTTAAATTTAACAGAGACTATTTTATCTGGAAAGCATGAAATATCTTCAATTGACAAGTTCAGTTGTACCTAAGAAGGATATGAGAAATTTTTAGACTATAAGAACTATATTTTTTCCATATATATTAGTGTACTTGAAAGTCCCCTATATAATAACATTTTAACAGTGTCAAGATTTAATACCACTATTTCTACATTCCATTTTTTCATGCAATCTCATTTACATGGACAAGTTCTGTCCCTTCCTTATACCACCACCTCTACCCCTGGTTCTAACAATTAAACAGAGAATTAGTAAAGCAGTGTTTTTCTTTGCACAAGTATAACATGGATAAACTGGCCTATCAGTTTGTAGGTATATTTGTTAAGCTCCCAATAGGAAAGAGATGGCATCCTCATATGGGCACTTCAGAAGAGTTAAATGAAAGGACTATTTACAAAGCTGTTAAAATATTCAGGGAAAGCAGCAAGGAATACAATAATACCCAGCAACAGTCATTACCAACAGTAGATCTGACAATACAAGGGGAGGAATTCTGAAAAGGGATTTAGCATATGTAAGGGTCCATCAGACAGAAGTTGTGGCTTTCAAAAGAGAAATGTGGCTACTGTCAAGTCAGCCCTGGCAGGGAGGAAGACAGAGGAATAAATAAACCTACCTCATTATCCTCCTGCCCTCCCTCATCTCCTGCAGGTGCAGAACCCAGAGGCAAGAGAGCTGTCTGATACTTTCCATATAGTCACCTTCTTATGCACAAATCAGAATGGAGACTAGTCAAAAACAGATATGGAACTGCAAAATGGAGAATGTACAGCCAATCAGGAAATGAGAAGTTCCTTTTAAGGCTCAATATTTTTATCAAAAATATTACATTATAAATTTTAAAAATATATATTTTAATATCAAACAGATGTGGGATTGAATCCCAGCTCTTTCCCCATAAGCTGTGTGACCTTGAAAAAGTTACCTTAATGCTGCCAAACCTCAGCTTAACCATCATTAAAATGGAGCAGGATACCTTTAAGATGGCAGAGGAGTAAGATGTGGAAATCACCTTCCTCCCCAGAAATACATCTACACGTGCACAACTCCTACAGAACACCTACTGAATGCTGACAGAAGACCTCAGACTTCCCAAAAGGCAAGAAACTCCCCATGTACCTGGGTAGGACAAAAGCAAAAAGAAAAAACAGAGACAAAAGAATAGGGACGGGACCTGCACCTCTGGGAGGGAGCTGTGAAGGAGGAAAAGTTTCCACATACTAGGAAGCCCCTTCACTGGTGGAGATGGGGGGTGGGCAGGGGGGAAGCTTTGGAGCCATGGAGGAGAGCACAGCAACAGGGGTGCAGAGGGCAAAGTGGAGAGATTCCCGCATGGAGGATTGGTGCCGACCAACACTCACCAGCCCGAGAGGCTTGTCTGCTCACCCGCCGGAGCGGGTGGGGACTGAGAGCTGAGGCTCTGGCTTTGGAGGTCAGATCTCAAGGAGAGGACTGGGGTTGGCTGCGTAAACACAGCCTGAAGGGGGCTAGTGTGCCACAGCTAGCCGGGTGGGAGTCCGGGAAAAAGTCTGGACCTGCCTAAGAGGCAAGAGACCATTGTTTCGGGGTGTGCGAGGAGAGGGGTTTCAGAGCACCGCCTAAACGAACTTCAGAGATGGGCGCGAGCTGCGGTTATCAGCACGAACACCAGAGACGGGCATGAAATGCTAAGGGTGCTGTTGCAGGCACCAAGAAGCCTGTGTGCAAGCACAGGTCACTATCCACACTTCCCCTCCCAGGAGACTGTGCAGCCCTCCACTGCTAGGGTCCCGTGATCCAGGAACAACTTCCCCAGGAGAACACACGGTGCACCTCAGGCTGGTGCAACTTCATGCTGGTTTCTCCTGCCACAGGCTCGCCCCACATTATGTACCCTGCGCCCCCCCGCCCCCGGCCTGAGTGAGCCAGAGCCCCCTAATCATCTGCTACTTTAACCCTGTCCTGTCTGGGTGGGAACAGATGTCCTCAGGCGATCTACACACAGAGGCGGGGAAAATTCCAAAGGTGAACCCTAAGAGCTGTGTGAACAAAGAAGAGAAAGGGAAATTTCTCCCAGTAGCCTCAGGAGCAGCAGATTAAATCTCCACAGTCAAGTTGATGTACCCTGCATCTGAGGAATACCTGAATAGATAACGAATCATCCCAAAATTGAGGCGGTGGAATTTGGGAGCAACTGTAGACTTGGGTTTGCTTTCTGCATCTAATTTGTTTCTGATTTTACATTTAACTTAGTTTAGTATTTAGAGTTTATTATCATTGATAGATTTGTTTATTGATTTGGTTGCTCTCTTCCTCCTTTTTTAAAAATGTGTATATATATATGTTTTTTCTTTTTCTCTTTTTGTGAGTGTGTATGTGTATGCTTCTTTTAGTGATTCTGTCTGTACAGTTTTGCTTTTACCATTTGTCCTAGGGTTCTGTCTATTTTTTTTTTTTTTAGTATAGGTTTTAGTGCTTATAATCATTGGTGGGTTTGTTTTTTGGTTTGGTTGCTCTCTTCTTTCTTTTTCTCCTTTTTTATTACTTTAAAAAATTTTTTTTAATGTTTTTTAATTTTTATTTTAATAACTTTATTTTGTCCCTTCCTTCCCTCCCTCCTTCCTTCCTTTCTTTTCTTTCTTTTCTTTCTTCCTTCCTTCCTTCTTTCCTTCCTTTTTCCCTTCTCCTCTGAGCCATGTGGCTGGCAGGGTCTTGGCGCTCCAGCCGAGTGTCAGGCCTGTGCCTCTGAGGTGGGAGAGCCAAGTTCAGAACATTGGTCCACCAGAGACCTCCGGTTCCTTGTAATATCAAATGGTAAAAGCTTTCACAGAGATCTCCATGTCAATGCTAAGACCCAACTCCACTCAACAACTAGCAAGATACAGTGCTGGACACCCTATGCCAAACAACTAGAAAGAAAGGAACACAACACCACCCATTAGCAGAGGCTGCCTAAAACCATAATACAGTCACAGACACCCTAAAACACAGCACCAGATGATGTCCTCCCCACCAGAAAGACAAGATGCAGCCTCATCCACCAGAACATAGGCACTAGTCACCTCCATCAAGAAGCCTACACAACCCACTGAACCAACTTTAGTCACAGGGGGCAGACACCAAAAACAACGGGAACCGTGAACCTGCAGCCTGCGAAAAGGAGACCCCAAACACAGTAAGTTAAGCAAAATGAGAAGACAGAGAAAAACACAGCAGATGAAGGAGCCAGGTAAAAACACACCAGACCAAACAAATGAAGAGGAAATAGGCAGTCTATCTGAAAAAGAATTCAGAGAAAGGACAGTAAAGATGATCCAAAATCTTGGAAATAGAATGGAGAAAATACAAGAAATGTTTAACAAGGACCTAGAAGAACTAAAGAGCAAACAAACAATGATGAACAACACAATATATGCAATTAAAACTTCTCTAGAAGGAATCAATAGCAGAATAACTGAGTCAGAAGAATGGATAAGTGACCTGGAAGATAAAATAGTGAAATAACTATTGCAGAGCAAAATAAAGAAAAAAGAATGAAAAGAATTGACGACAGTCTTAGAGACCTCTGGGATAAGATAAAATGTAACAACATTCGAATAATAGGAGTCGTAGAAGAAGAAGAGAAAAAAAAAGGGACTGAGAAAATAATTGAAGAGATTACAGTTGAAAACTTCCCTAACATGGGAAAGGAAAGAGTTAATCAAGTCCAGGAAGCACAGAGAGTCCCATACAGGCTAATTCCAAGGAGAAATATGCCAAGGCACATTTTAATCAAACTATCCAAAATTAAATTCAAAGAAAAAATATTAAAAACAGCAAGGGAAAAACAACATACAAGGCAATCCCCATAGTTTAACACTGATCTTTCAGCAGAAACTCTGCAAGCCGGAATGGAGTGGCAGGACATATTTTAAGTGATGAAAGGGAAAAAGCTACAACCAAGATTTTTCTACCCAGCAAAGATCTCATTCAGATTTGATGGCGAAATTAAAACCTTTACAGACAAGCAAAAGCTAAGAGAATTCTACACCACCAAACCACCGTTACAACAAATGCTAAAGGAACTCCTCTATGCAGAAAACACAAGAGAAGGAAAAGACCTACAATAACAAACCCAAAACAATTAAGAAAATGGTAATAGGAACATACATATCGATAACTACCTTAAATGTAAATGGGTTAATGCTCCCCAAAAAGACACAGACTGGCTGTATGGATACAAAAACAAGACCTGTATATATGCTATCTACAAGAGACCCACTTCAGACCTAGGGACACATACAGACTGAAAGTGAGGGGATGGAGAAAGATATTCCATGCAAATGGAAATCAAAAGAAAGCTGGAGTAGCAATTCTCATATCAGACAAAATAGACTTTAAAGTAAAGACTATCATAAGAGACAAAGAGGGAACTACATAATGATCAAGGGATCAGTCCAAGAAGAAAACATAACAATTGTAAATATTTATGAACCCAATATAGAGCACCTCAATACATAAGGCAAATGCTAACAGCCATAAAAGAGAAAATTGAGAGTAACAAAATCAGAGTAGGGGACTTTAACACCTACTTTCACCAATGGATAGATCATCCAAAATGAAAATAAATAAGGAAACACAAACTTTAAATGATACATTAAACAAGATGGACTTAATTGATATTTACAGGATATTCCAACAAGAAACAACAAAATACACTTTATTCTCAAGTGCTCATGGAACATTCTCCAGGTTAGATCATATCTTGGGTCACAAATCAAGCCTTGGTAAATTTAAGAAAATTGAAATCATACTAAGTATCTTTTCCAACCACAACACTATGAGACTAGACATCAATTACAGGAAAAAGTTTGTAAAAAATACAAACACATGGAGGCTAAACAATACACTACTTAACAATCAAGAGATCACTGAAGAAATCAAAGAGGAAATCAAAAAATACCTAGAAACAAATGACAATGAAAACACGAGCACCCAAAACCTATGGGATGCAGCAAAGGTAGTTCTAAGATGGAAGTGTATTGGAATACAATCCTACCACAAGAAACAAGAAACATCTCAAATAAACAACCTAACCTTACACCTAAAGAAATTAGAGAAAGAAGAACAACAACAACAAAAAAAACCTCCAAAGTTAGCAGAAGGAAAGAAATCATAAAGATCAGATCAGTAATAAATGAAAAAGAAGTGAAGGAAACAATAACAAAGATCAATAAAAATAAAAGCTGGTTCTTTGAGAAGATAAACCAAGTTGATAAACCATTAGCCAGACTCATCAAGGAAAAAAGGGAGAAAACTCAAATCAATAGAATTAGAAATGAAAAAGGAGAAGTAACAAGTGACACTTCAGAAATACAAAGGATCGTGAGAGATTACTACAAGCAACTCTATGCCAATAAAATGGAAAACCTGGAAGAAATGGACAAATTCTTAGAAAAGCACAACCTTCCGAGACTGAACCAGGAAGAAATAGAAAGTACAAACACACCAAACACAAGCACTGAAATTGAGACTGTGATTATAAATCTTCCAAGAAACAAAAGCCCAGGACCAGAGGGCTTCAAAGGCGAATTCTACCAAACATTTAGAGAAGAGCTAACACTTACCCTTCTCAAACTCTTCCAAAATATAGCAGAGGGAGGAACACTCCAAACTCATTCTACGAGGCCACCATCACCCTTATACCAAAACCAGACAAAGATGTCACAAAGAAAGAAAACTACAGGCCAATATCACTGATCAACATAGATGCAAAAATCCTCAACAAAATATTAGCAAACAGAATCCAACAGCACATTAAAAGGATCATACACCAAGATCAAGTGGGGTTTATTCCAGGAATGCAAGGATTCTTCAATATACACAAATCAATCAATGTGATAAACCATATTAACAAATTGAAGGAGAAAAATCATATGATCTTCTCAATAGATGCAGAAAAAGCTTTTGACAAACATGTATTTATGATAAAAACCCTCCAGAGAATAGGCATAGAGGGAACTTTCCTCAACATAATAAAGGCCATATATGACAAACCCACAGCCAACATCATTCTCAATGGTGAAAAAATGAAACCATTTTCACTAAGATCAGGAACAAGACAAGGCTGCCCACTCTCACCACTATTATTCAACATAGTTTTGGAAGTTCTAGCCAGAGCAATCAGAGAAGAAAAATAAATGAAAAAAAATCCAAATCAGCAAAGAAGTAAAGCTGTCACTGGTTCCAGATGCCATGATACTATACATAGAGAATCCTAAAGATGCTACCAGAAAACTACAAGGGCTAAACAAGGAATTTGGTAAAGTAGCAGTATACTAAATTAATGCACAGAAATCTCTTGCATTTCTATACACTAATGATGAAAAATCTGAAAGAGAAATTAAAGAAACACTCCCATTTACCACTGCAACAAAAAGAATAAAATACCTAGGAGTAAACCTACCTAGGGAGACAAAAGACCTGTATGCAGAAAACTATAAGACACTGATGAAAGAAATGAAAGAGGATACAAACAGACAGAGAGATATACCATGTTCTTGGATTGGAAGAATCAACATTGTGAAAATGACTATACTACCCAAGGCAATCTAAAGACTCAATGCAATCCCTATCAAACTACCACTGGCATTTTTCACAGAACTAGAACAAAAAATTTCACAATTTGTATGGAAACACAAAAGACCCCAAATAGCCAAAGCAATCTTGAGAACGAAAACTGGAGCTGGAGGAAGCAGGTTCCTGGACTTCAGACTATACTACAAAGCTACAGTAATCAAGACAGTATGGTACTGGCACAAAGACAGAAATATAGATCAATGGAAAAGGATAGACAGCCCAGAGATAAACCCACGCACATATGGTCACCTTATTTTTGGTAAAGGAGGCAAGAATATACAATGGAGAAAAGAAAGTGTCTTCAATAAGTGGTGCTGGGAAAACTGGATAGGTACATGTAAAAGAATGCAATCAGAATACTCCCTAACAACATACACAAAAATAAATTCAAAATGGATTAAAGACCTAAATAAATGTAAGGCCAGACACTAAAACTCTTAGAGGAAAACCTAGGCAGAACACACTATGACATAAATCACAGCAAGATCCTTTTTGACCCACCTCCTAGAGAAATGGAAATAAAAACAAAAATAAACATATGGGACCTAATGAAACTTAAAAGCTTTTGCACAGCAAAGGAAACCATAAACAACATGAAAAGACAACCCTCAGAATGGGATAATGTATTTACCAATGAAGCAACTGAAAAAGGATTAATCTCCAAAATTTACAAGCAGCTCAATATCAAAAAAACAAAAAACCCAATCCAAAAATGGGCAGAAGACCTAAATAGATATTTCTCCAAAGAAGTTATACAGAATGTCAACAAACATATGAAAGGATGCTCAACATCACCAATCATTAGAGAAATGCAAATCAAAACTACAATGAGGTATCACCTCACACCAGTCAGAATGGCCATCATCAAAAAATCTACAAACAATAAATGTTGGAGAGGGTGTGGAGAAAAGGGAACCCTCTTCCACTGTTGGTGGGAGTGTAAATTGGTACAGAGCCATTATGGAGAACAGTATGGAAGTTCCTAAAAAACTAAAAATAGAACTACCATACAACCCAGCAATCCCACTACTGGGCATATATCCTGAGAAAACCATAATTCACAAAGAGTCATGTATCACAATGTTCATTGCAGCTCTAGTTACAATAGCTAGGACATAGAAGCAACCTAAGTGTCCATCAACAGATGAATGGATAAGGAAGATGTTGCACATATATACAATGGAATATTACTCACCATAAAAAGGAATGAAATTGAGTTATTTGTAGTAGGTGGATGGACCTAGACTCTGTTGTACAGAGTGAAGTAAGTCAGAAAGGGAAAAACAAATACCATACGCTAACACACATATATGGAATCTGAAAAAAAATGGTTCTGAAGAACCTAGGGGCAGGACAGAAATAAAGATGCAGAAGTAGAGAATGGACTTAAGGACACGGGGAGGGGGAATGGTAAGCTGGGACAAAGTGAGAGAGTGACATGGACTTATATATACTACCAAATGTAAAATAGATAGCTAGTGGGAAGCAGCTGCATAGCAAAGGGAAATCAGTGGTGCTTTGTGACCATCTAGAGGGGTGGGATAGGGAGGGTGGGAGGGAGACGAAAGAGGGAAGTGATATGGGGATATATGTATACGTGTAGCTGATTCACTTTGTTGTAAGACAGGACCTAGCACACCATTGTAAAGCAATTATACTCCAATAAATGTTTTTAAAAAATGGAGCATAATCCATATAACAGGATGGTAAAATGGTACTCTTTCTCTGTTTCAGTTGAAACACTGAAGTCTAAAGCCTATATAAACCCCAGCTTTTCCCACATACTAAAGCAAGGTATGTGTCCACCTGATTAGGACTTACTAAGGAGACTGTGACAGCTGGTTTTGTGACTCCCAACTCTTCATTAAACTTGAGAAATTAATAAACATCTAATAGAAGGAGGTCAGAATTCTCTGGAGAGAAACATTGCTGTTCTGTACATTCTTACTCTCTTCTTAAAAAAAAAAAAAAGCACAATGTAAGAGCTGTGAGTTGAATTTCTGTGTGTTACTGAGGATGAGAGCCTGGCAGAAAGCCTCTCATATAGTTCTGAGAAACTGTTTTGAAAAGGTAAGGGGATAGGTCAGTATATATGTGATTTTGTTAAAAGGGTACAGGCAATCAAGCACACATTTCAGTAGAAGGTTGCTGCTAGTCATGAGGAACAGGTATCTTAGTGAATAGTTTTAGTGCTTTTCTAAGTATGGGTGGATGCAAGAATTTGGGTTCACAAAAATTTCTCCCGAAAATATTCAACTACCTGAAGGCCTGTTCTGCCAGTTTTCCCAGAGCACAGAGTACCACATTGCTTATCTCAGCCTTTCAGGGTGTATTATAGGTCAGCAACGTCAGAGCCTAATGACTTGGTTCTTGTAGAACTGGATGATGGACAACATTCTCTGTTTTACATTATCCTCCCAATGAAAAGGATAGACAGTGACATGCTTCCCTCTCATCTTACACCAAGTGGAAGAGGGATCTGAAAGGATACACCCTGATACCCTGACATGGTCCTCTGGGGGGTTAGGTAACATAGAACCTACAATGACAAATTATGGTGAGATCATTATGCTACTCCTCTCATGTTCTATTATTTGTTAAATGAACACATGTTCACTGTATTGATTAATATATTTACTTAATTTATAGATTTTGATCATATCCTTTTCATGTTTCATTATTTTTGATAATGCCTTCTAACTCTTCTGCTTTCTCCTTAAATAGAGTTTTTAATCTCTTTTACCTTTGCTGTTGTTCTTTTCTAGACTGTCCCTAATTCTGCTATGACTCTCCTGAGGTGGGAGGTCTAGAAGGATATAATGGAATACTGATGTTCTCTTCCTTACACCCCCCCACCACATCCACCAAACAAACAAAAAACAACTGCAAAACACTGGATTGTTCCAGCTGGAATCTACAATTTGTGTGTACTTAGAATGTCTACATAGGTGTTAAAGAACATGACCAGCACTGGAAAGAAATGACAAATAATGAAGGAATAAGATTTGATGAGCAGAAAATTCAACAAAAGAAAACAAACAGTGAGGCTAAAGAAACAAAAAGCCTTTCTGCTTCTTCACTTTTCTGAGTTCATTTTAACTAAAAATCATCTCCAACTGCTATTCCATTTCTGTTCTACTCTGCGTTTGACATTCTTAGAGTTTCCACGTGTTAGAAGTCACTAGTATGATGACAGGCCATCTCTCTGACATAAATATAAAAATGTGAAAGGGCAGTAAATCTTCATTGACTGACACACTTATGAGGAAACACTGAACTTCAGGGGTTGTTAAATGTCACCTGAGTTCGTTACTTAAGCCCAAGTGGTTCAAGACTCCTGGAGTGACATCTTTCAGCATCAGTAAACCTATCAATATTCTGCTTGATTGTCTACTTTTCTTCTTTTTTTTTTTTTGCGGTACACAGTCCTCTCACTGTTGTGGCCTCTCCCGTTGCGGAGCACAGGCTCCGGATGTGCAGGCTCAGTTGCCATGGCTCACGGGCCCAGCCGCTCTGCTGCATGTGGGATCTTCCCAGACCGGGGCACAAACCCTTGTCCCCTGCATCGGCAGGCAGACTCTCAACCACTGCGCCATCAGGGAAGTCCCAATTGTCTACTTTTCTATCTGATGTTCTGCTGAAATACGTTTTGATAAACTTAGGATATGTTTACACCCAGAATCATTGAATAACTACTATCCCTACATTTTCAAAGATAAGTTGGAATTTAACAAAGAAACACAATGAATTATTTCATTACATGGTGACGGAATGATGTGACATGACAGTCCCAAGAATGGTAATATAAATGCCTCCATTTTAATCATAGCAGTTGCATTTCAATTTATATATGTCTGATGCAGATGAAAAACTATCAATGATTGTCTCTTAGTGTCCCCTGACTTGTCACTAAGCTCCTTAGAAAATTGAAGTTGTCCCACCATACAGTTCTGCCTCTGCTCACCCTCTGGCATTCTCCATGTCCCTCAGCACAGGGTAATTAAGTAATAATGACATCTCATGAGGGACACTGATATACTTATTGGAGGTATTTGTTAAGAAAGTATCTGACAAAAGGAAGCTCTCAACTGCTGAGATTTGTACAATTCCACTTATAGATTAAGACCCTTGATTTAGACCCTTGGCACTAGATAATAATTCTGTTAAATCAAACAGTTAATAATTCTGTTAAATCAAAGTGACAAGGAAGTAAGAACTAACTTAATAAGCAAGTAGATGATTCTAGTCTAATGACACCAACAGCTTTTTGTTGTAATCAGCTAGGAAGTAAATGAAATGAAGAACTAAATTTAAATAGTTTCTAAAAAGCTTAGAACTAGAAATACAGATCTAGACTTAGCTCCTAATGTATTAGGAACCCAAGTGTCTGCTACTGATTATATGAGAAAATATTATATAGACCTAGATTACTATTGAGCTAATTCAAAAGATGGACATAACTAATTTATAAAACATATCACACCAAGTTTCATCAGATCACTTGATTTTGAGGAAAGAGCTGTGTAGCGGATTGTATTTTACAAAGATGACCAAAGGAATACCTCCTATCCTATACATACGTCTGAATTGTGACTTTGCTATTCCCCAGTTAAGATGTGTAACTTAATTTCTTCCCCTTCACCTGGGCTATCTTAGTGACTTGGATGAACAATACATTTAAATGGAAGTAATGTTTTGGATATTTTGGAACATTCCTTCTTAGGACACTCTATTACAACTTGACCTTGATATGAAAAGTCCAAGTCACATGGAAAGGCCATGTGTAGGCCCTTCACTAGCCAGTCATAACTGAGCTCCCAGCTAAAAGCCAGCATCAATTGCCTACCTTGTGAATGCACCATTTTGAACATCCAACCCATGTAAGCCTTCAGATGACTGTGACCCAAATATAATCTTATTCCAGCTTTGTGAGAGACCCCAAGCAAGAACCACCTAGCTGATCCTAGTCAATCCAAAGAACCATGAAAAATAATGAAGCGCTGTTTTAAGCCACTAAATTTTGGGATGGTTTGTTATGTAGCAATAAGTAATGAAAACCTCTGATAAGGGAACTGATAACATATATTTTATTTCTTCTGGTTTTTTAAATCCAATTTGCACCGCAATTATATTGCCTTTATCTTTCTTAATAGCACCTAAATTAATTATTTTCAATTTTCCAGTTGATATTCAGATATTCTCTAAGACATTAATTTTTGTTGATCTTTCTAATTACTATTCATCTCTCATATATTAAAACTTTTTTTGTGTTTCAAATTATACTATTTAAACAGTAAATGTGAAAGGAATCTGTTTCCAGATAGCATATTCCAAGGTAGGATTTGGAAGATTCATTAGTATTACTATATAAAAAATGACAATTTTTTTTTGGAAACAGCTTCTGTTTTGTGAATTGCTTTTAGCCTATGCTAATGATGGAACTCTTTCCTAGATATCATCTTAGAAAAGTGTAGTGAGATAAAGGGAGCTTAATAATAGGGGAATAATTTTTTGACATTTTAAATATAAATAATAACCTGACATGTTCAAAGGTAACTATCTATTATAATTTTATGGATATGTCCATTGTTCCTATTTAGGTAATGCTGAAAATACATTTATGATTTCATTTAAAAGAGCAACAATATTGCTTATTTTCCCTGAGTGTTGATTCATACACACACACACATTTCCCAAAATATTGTACAGTTTATACTCTTGCCAGGAGTCTATGATACAAGGAGTAAGTGACCATCTCCTCATTAATTTCAAAAACAGTCTTTTCTTAAACTTTACTTTCTTGATAAATGAAATGTAAATGCATTTCATTTACAGTTTCACTTGTATTTTTGTACTTCTGCAATTAATAGTAAAATCAAATATTTATTTTGTCTCTTGGCCATTTGTGTGTGATTTGTGTTTGTGGCATTTCTCATTAAATAATATTAACACTTTTCAAAAGTGGTTTCCAATTTTTGAAATTTGTATTATCTATATAAATATTTTAAAAGTTGGATAATATTGAGAAGCACAAAGAAAGATTAAAATCTTACTACTAAAGAAAAATATGACCCTTTTATATATGATGGTTTTTGATGTGTCAACTTGGCTAGGTTGTAATAAGCCTCAGAATTTCTTTTCACTGTGTTTCCAGTTAGAGGGGGCTACCAAGAATATTCTCTTTAGGTAGAGTTGGCAAATGAAAGAAAGGTAGAGACCATTTTGTTGCACATATACATTTTTCTCAGTTATTCAAACACTAATCTGGGTGCTACAGTGAAGGGATTTTGCAGATTTGATTAAACTCCCTATCAGTTTGAGTTAATCAAAAGGGAGATTATCTTGGGTGGACCTTAATGAATCAGCTGAAAGTCCTTAAAAATGAGCTTAGGCCTTCCCCAAAGGGAGAGAATCCTCCCTCTGGACAAAAAGCTTCAGATTGTGTTTGGGGTTCCAGCTGATTTGGGATCTTTTCTTCTTGATTGCCTAACTTACGGACTTCAGATTTGTTTAGCCAGCCCCACAATTGTATATGTTAACGTCTTTTAATAAATCTTCCATATTGATACCTTTGCTTATATTCATATCTAGCTCCAGCTTTATTTATATATCTCTATATCTATTTCTATCTATATCGACTACTAGATCTGCATGTCTGGATGAACCCTGACTGATGCAGAATTTGGTACTGGAAGTGGTTCCAGAAGAACAGAATCTTAAGGATAATTTCTCTGAATTTGTTTTAGGTTTTCTGGAGTTGGTGCTCTAATCTGATTAGATTTAAAGGAAAAATGATCCTGTTTCCAGTGGTAATGAGGGTACGAGTAGTGCATAGCATGAAGTGACAGAGAAGCCACTTAGATTATTGACTTTGTTACCTGTAATTGGGTATCTATAGAAGATGAGGCTCTGGATGAATATTTTCCACTTTAAAATATTTTGGTCAAAATAAGGAGTATAATAGTATTTGTTAGTTGCTTTGAACTATGCTGAAGAAAACAGGGAAAGAAAATGGTGAATTCAGGGTCTTCAGATTCCCAGTTGTGGCTCTACGTAAATGACCTGAAAGCTTCTGTAACATCCCTGTGTTTAGAGAAGTGGCCTAAATGCACATGGCCACTCACCTTGCTACATTAAGTTTCCTTTCTCAGCCCACACCTATGAAATCACGGCCAGTTCCTTAATTAGTTGACTGAGGAAGGAAAAACTCAGGTTTGGTTACAGAAACTCTGCATGAAGTACAGGCACTACACAAAAGTGAATATCTGTAACAGTACAGCACCATTCTGGGACAGCCTAATAGGGCAATGATGAAGGGAGATCTTCCTAGTGGGCAGGGCAGGAGGTCAAGTAATGCATGTGGTTTTTCATTATGTCTGAATGAAGAGATGGCCAGAGATATAAATCTGTATTGATTTAGGGACTGTTGTTAATGGTTTGGCTTGATGGTCAGGGACTTTGAGGAAACAAAACTGGAAAATTGATGACAAGAAGATCTGGGGAGGATGTATGTGAATAGACTTCGTTGAATGGGCACAGAATGTGGAGATATTTCCATCCCACGTGAATGTTCACCATAGGGTGATAATCATCAGAGAAGGGTGTAAATGATCAAGAAGATAGCACGACCTGTTCTGTGGATACCAGTAAGACCCTTTCTGCAGCCTCTTCTGCCATCACTCAATGGGTTCATGAACAAAGTGGCCACACTGAAGGGATATATGTCATGCATGGGTTCAGCAGCAAAGACTTGTAATCACTAAGGCCAACCTGACTACAGCCCCTGTTGAGTGCCCAAACTGCCAGCAGCAGATACCAGTACTGTGCCCTGATATGGCACCATATCTCAAGGTGAAGAGACAGTTACCTAGTGGTAGGTTGAATACACTGAACTGCTTATATCATGGATGGGGCAGCACTTTATTCTTCCTGAAATAGACATGTACTCCAGATATAGATTTGCATTCCATGTCTGCAATGCTTCTGCCAAAACTACCATCCATGGCATGATGTTTTATATACACTCTCATGTTGTTCTGCATCTTTGATTGAATCCTGACTTATGCACACTATAAACTTTCATTCCCTCTTATATTCATATGCAAAGTTACTATTTCCTATATGTTTTCATTTAATGATATTTAGAATACAAGCAAAGTCTCATTTCCCAAATTATCTAAGTGAAATCCATAGGCCTCCGTCCCCCTCCCACCAGTACTGGCTGAATCAAGGGTCAATTTGTTATAGTTCCTCAGCCTGCCTTGACTCATTCAAGAAACACGGGACCTAAGCAGTCAGGAAAGAAGGTCTCCCCCACTCCCAATTTTCATGCAGAAGAGGTCATTCTGTTCAACTGTTACACTTTTTTTCTTTGCTCTCTGTTTCTACATAGCAGTGCTCTTACACCTTGTTATGGATTGAATAGTGCTTTCCCACCCCCACGCATATGTTTAAGTCCTAACCCCCAGTACCTCAGAATGTGACTGCTTTAGGAAACAGTCACTGCAGAGGTAATTAGTTAAATAAGATAAGGTCATACGGGAGAAGGATGAGCCCCTAATCCAATGTGACTAGTGTCCTTATAAAGGTGAAATTTGGACACAGGCATGCACACGGGGGGACACCATAAGAAGATGAAGGCAGAGATCATGGTAACACTTCTACCGGCCAAAGAATCCCAAAATTTACCAAGCAAACCACAAGAAGCCAGGTGAGAGGCAACGTTGTGAGGCTTGCTCACAACCCTCAGGAGAAATCAACCCTAATGACATCTTCATCTACTTCCAGTCTCCAGAATTGTGAGACAATACAATTCTGTTGTTTAAGCTACCTAGTTTGTGTCACTTTGTTACAGTAGCCCTGGAGAACTAATAGAGGCCTGAATAAGGGAGAGGACTTGACCTGTAGCTTTAAGGGTCTGCATAACAAATTCATGAAAGAACCTATGGGGACTCTTGTTATTCAACATCTGGCAATCAGAGCGAGCAGAACACAATCTGTTATCCCTAAACATCTACTTTTGTGATTAACATGACTCAGACCTGAGGAAAACAGATCTCCACAAATCTTGCTTATATCTTTGAAAGAAAAGGTAACTGTGTCCAAATACTATGAAAGTTTGTGGGTTGGAAACAGATGCTGTTTCAGTGGACAAAAAGCAGAGAGAGGTGGAATTACTTAGGTAAAATGTGGGATGACTTAGGTAAAAGAAAAAAGAAATTGAATGTTTATAAAATCCTTTTTCTCAGCATGGATGTAACAGATTTAAAATATACATTTTTATTTCCTTCATGCTCTAATTTGTAGTTCCAGAGGTACTTACTTAAGAAAAAGAATTAGAACAACTATAATACAAAGTTAGGTATGAAAGTTAATATTTACTGGGCATTAAAACGGAAATAATTGCAAGTTAGACTTTTAAAAGTTGGCAAATACCACAAACATCACATGATAACAAAAATAAAAATATATTTTATTACTTAGCTGCCTAACACAGTTTGGTAATACTTTTATTCTTGTACTTTTGGCTGTTTACTTTTTCATCAACTCATCTGACAGCAATATTTAAAATCATAAAAATATTAAAATAATTAAGTCTTTTTATGGCAGAACTAAACATTTTTTATTGTTGAAATTTAGAAAAATTTCTTTCAGCTTTACAACTTATAATTGGTCATGTCACTTAATGCTAAGGTTGTAAAATTTGGGAAAGTCTCTACCACTTTCTTTTATATACAAGATATGAGGTCTTAGGAGACTTAGGTTTTTCTTGTTCAATTACTAGTCTTAAATATGTTTTTAATCAACAATACTCATTAACTTGCTTTCACCTCAATACCCACTCTAGTGGGTCATATTATGATTTTCATATTATGAGAAAACAAACTGCCTTTCATTAAACTGTGCTGAATAAAATTATTTCTCTAATAAATCATTATTAAAGTTTTTGAAACTAATGGAAATCAAATAATTCATTAGAATGAACCTGCTGCAAACATTTTTTGCATTCTCTTTTATTTGTAAAAATTGTGTTTTTCTTTACTATTTCTTTTCCTTCATTTTTTTGTGTACTGTTTTGGAATATTCTGATTTTTAAAAAATCTTCTTTATTCCCTCTGTTGTCCTTTTATTATCTATATTTCCTTGATAATTGTAACTCTTTTCTTTAAGTTTATAATTTCTACCATCAGAATTTTAGTTTCTCTTGTGCTATAATAAGAGAGTTTTGGATATTTTAATTTTCTACCTTTTTTGGTTTCTACTAGGATACTTCCTTTTCTTCAATGTATAACTTTTGTTACAATCAAAAGTTCTAGGGACTTCCCTGGTGGTGCAGTGGATAAGACTCCACACTCCCAATGAAGGGGGCCTGGGTTTGATCACTGGTCAGGGAACTAGATCCCACATGCATGCCACAGCTAAGAGTTTGAATGCCACAACTAAGGAGCCCACCTGCTGCAACTAAGATCTGGCACAACCAAATAAATAAATATTAAAAAAAAATTCTGGAAGAGCACATAAAGTTTTTTGGATGTTTTTGTCAACTTGTTTACACTGAAAACTACAGTTGTTCAGAATCTCTTCTCTGTATGGTTTGGGAGTAAACATGTCTACAAGTGAAGGTAGGCAAAATTTGGGAGGCAGAAATGAAGTATCAGTCATTGTTACCTGAGGTCATCATTGTGTAGAGTTGATAAAAGATAGACATATAAGTGCAGGTGGGTTCCAGGTTGTCCTCACTCTTCCCTGATCCAAGATCAATTTTCCTTAATGTTGTGTGTCCTACTGACCCACCCCATGTCCACTGTTTGACACTTCACTGTGAAATTAAAGCAACAATAGCCACAAAGAACCAATAGCCTTCTATCAACCTCTATTAGTATTGCCATCCAGAATCCCACCATAGAAGCTCTGTATGCTGCATTTTCAGATTTGTTCACCTGTACCAGGACTGATTTTTTTAACCTTTTAATTTTTTTTAGTGGACTTTATATCACCAGCCTTCCCAACAATCATGCAAGTTCTAATTCCTATCATAAATTCCATATTCTATAATATGCTTAGTGTTTCTTCTTCACTGATTAAACCATAACTGAAATACAAGGTTAACCAGAAGTGATCACACACACAAGAGCAGATCAACTGTTTTTTAAAGTTGATGCTCTACTATATTGTGCTACATACTTTTGTAATGAGAGTCCTCTTATCCTACATACCTTGACTTATTGATAAATATGTGTAGGGAGTTTTGTCCCTGAAACACTTCTGACACAGTAGAGTCTTGTGTTAGTGGCACTTTCACATGCCCTTTCATTGGAACATTTCAGAATCAGGCTTCATCAGAATGAAATGTATCACATGGTAGGGTACATAGAGCATATTAAGGGTACATAGGGTACATATGTAAGGGTACATGTAAGGGGTACATAGAGCATATTAGTCTACATAAAAATAGACTCACTTCTGTATTACTGTTAACTGATTTGTGCTCTATAATCAGCAAATTGCTAATAAGTTCTATTTCACATGTTTCCCAACCCAAAAGGAAGGAAAAGTCTGATGTACTTATACACTGTGTAATTAAGTATATTCCTGTTGGGAGAGAATGTCTACATTGGCTACTTCAATGGGATCTGAATCTCCTGTTTACAATTTAACACAGGTGATCACTGGAAGAATTTCACATATATTACTGGCTTCATATACTTCAAAAATAATTTCTCCTTCTCTGTCCACATATTTCTGGGACATGTGACAAAGAATGCCTTTGTATCCCTATGCTACCTCTGGCCCTGCACCTTTTGCCATGAAGCCACATGAGTCAGCATACTGGGCATTAGAAATATTCTTTGACGCTATTACAACACTAGTGAAACAAATGATTATTTAGGAATGGAGGTGATTGTGAACCACCCTAAATATATGCCAGAAACCCAAATAAGAAATATTCCCAACTCAACAATTAGTTGCAATGCTCATAATACTTAATAATGCTCTTAAATACTATCATTTACTTACAGTATTTCCTACTGTTTATAGTTGATTTATGATTTCATGTTTTTAATATCCAGTACTTCATTACATTTAGTGAGTCTATTTTAAAGTTTTTATTTTATTTTATTATTTTTTTTTAGTGCTTGTGTGTTTTTTTAATTGGCATATAGTTGTTTTACAATGTTGTGTTAGTTTCTGCTGTACAACGAAGTGAATTAGCTATATGTATACATATACCCCCTCCCTCTTGGACCTCCCTCCCACTCCCCATTCCACCCATTTTTTTTTAATTTGTTTATTTATTTTTGGCTGTTTTGGGGTCTTTGTTGCTGTGCGTGGGCTTTCTCTAGTTGTGGCGAGCAGGGGTTATTCTTCGTTGCAGTGCATGGGCTTCTCATTGCAGTGGCTTCTCTTGCTGTGGATCACAGGCTCTAGAGAGCAGGCTCAGTAGTTGTGGCGCACAGGCTTAGTTGCTCCGTGGCATGTGGGATCTTCCAGGCCAGGGCTCGAACCTGTGTCCCCTGCATTGGCAGGCAGATTCTTAACCACTGTGCCACCAGGGAAATTCCCCATCCATTTTTAATTTAGGACTCCTGTACCTTCATTGAGTGTGACTCACTTCTTGACTGTTCCTACACTAGCAGAATGCAAGTTTCCTAGTACACTTTTCACCAAATGTGGCATCTTTTAAGAATCCCAACTTCATGTGGTTTCTCAGTTCTTGCTCCCCACATTCAATGGGTGCCTGGCCTCCTTTCCTATCCCTGAACTAATATTCCTACTTGTTAAGACTCTGGTTATGAAGACAAGCTACCACATAGCTATCACCACCATTGTGGCAGCAGATTTAGTGTCATTTTTTAATTAGCTGCTATGATTATTATTTCCCTCCAGTTTCTGACAATGGTAATTTTTCTTTCTTTCTAGTGAGTCCAGCAATGTATTGAAAATAATTTAAAATAATTATTTTCTTTAGTCAACATTTTTATGAAGTTGTACTGAGGGTTTCAGGGTACCCAGGCTGCTATATATTCAGAACTGAGAGTCAATGAACCCCAGTTGAAACATGTCCATATGTGTATTAATTGACTGGATATACACAATACTATGTTAGATACTGCACCAGGATGCCCTCTGGGAAATTAATGCTTCACAGAGGATTGTGCACAAAACAGATCTTCAATAAATGCATATTGAAAAGTGTTTGTTGAAGATCAATAAGAGTAGTAAATTAAATGTTGGAGGCTGGGGTTAAATACATTTTACTGCATTTAGGCTCAAGTTATTAATTGAATGTATTCAGGGAAGACCCAGAAAGAGAAGAGCATGATGATCTAGGATTGATGCCCCCAGTCAGCCAATTGGATTTTCATGCTATAAGCCATTTCTTTCAGGTGGTAGAGAACTACTGCCAAGTTTCATATCAAACAGGAGCAATGACTCCCCCCAACCTGTGTGTTAGGGAAGTGGCAAGAGGGGGACTCAGGCTCTAACAGGTCAGTGTGGAAAAGGTCAGCTGCATAAACACTGTCACTCAGAATTCTACTGGAACTAAGAACCAAGCCTCTCTGGAACTTCTCTCCTCTCTTTACAAAGCAACAAAGATAACTTGGTTTTAATCTCTCAAGGTTATTTTGTAAAGAGATGAACCAAATTGATCAAATCCAGCCAATACAGTACAAATGCTTGCTGAGTATGATTTTAAAAATTGTTTTTCATTGGGTAGAGAGGAAATGTATACCTTCTTTGGAGGCAGTAAAACATAAGTAAGATTCAAACAGATTTTAATGCATCTGCTTTTGAGTTAATCACATTCTTTATCCCCTGTGCCTTGAAAAATATTTATAGGATGTTTTCATTTAATTTCTTTATCCATGAGTTAAGTATAATGTACATATTTTCATCACATAAGATAGAGAATAAATACACAAAATCATCAAAACAATTTTATTAAAAAGTACCATATACTACTGATATACCACATCCAGGTCTCACAAAAATGACTATTGAGACTTCAGTAGGATGCAGATGGACTTACAAATCAAAAAAATGAAAAGACCAAGAACCCACTTAAAAATGGTCAAAAGACATGAATAGATGACATTATACACAAATATATATATATATATATACACACACATACACACATATTTTTTAAAAAGTAAGTATTTGTAAAGGTACTAAACATTTTTAGGATCATGGAAATGCAAAATTAAATCTTAATGATTTTTTATTCACTAGAATGATTAAAATTTTTAAAATTTCAATAACACCCAATGTTGGAGAGAATCAACTGGAACCTTCATAGATCTTTGGTGAGAGTGTAAAATGGTGCAACCGTTCGGCAGAAATATTTGCAAGTTCTTATAAATTTAAACACATATGACCCAGCAATTCCACTCCTAAGTAATTACCCAAAATAAATGAAAACATGCCCATCAGCAAGTCAACAGATGAAGAAATTTTGGTGTATTCATGCAACGAAATGTTACCCAGAAGGAAAAGTAAATTAACCATGGGTACACTCAGCAACATGGCTGAAGCTTACAGGTATTAAACTGAGCAACAGAAGCTAAGTATAAGAGAATACTTTTAAGTTCCATTTATATGAAGTTCTAGAACCAGAAAAATTGACCTGAGGTGATAGATATATAAAGGGGCTGATTCTGAGAGAAAGGGATTGCACAGAAAGTGATGTGAGTAATGGTTCTGGGATTATACAGATGTTCTGTTCTTTGTGGGTGATGGTTATGTGCCTGGACACGACTGTCAAAACTGAACACTAAAGAAATGGGCATTTTATTATATATAAAATACACGATCATTATAAAAAATCCAAATGCACTGCCTTCAGAAATTCGGAGTTCCTCACCACTGGAAGACTTCAAGCAAAGGCCAAGAGACGGAAACACTAAACTGGACAAGATGCATGGCTTTTGAACTTCAAAGTGCACTGGAATCACTTAGAGAGTTTGTCAAATATACAGAATCAAAGTATCCCAACTCCCAGAGACTCATTTAATAGGAATAAGATGGGACTCAGGTACCTTTATTTTTAATTGGCACCTACCCTCAAAAATTCTGAAAAATATGGGTCGGTTATTCATCTATCAATTCAGGAAGCAATGAAAGGACAGTCAGGAATAACTACCTTTCACAATTTTCAATACTCTTATTTCTAAATTTAAAGAAGGAAATCATGATGAGAAATATGGTTGATGTACTCTATAGATGGACACACTTCAGTATATTATTATGAAATATATTAAATAAGTACATTTTATTCATTATTTTCAATCAAGGCAATTTAAAATTTGTTCTCTTTTGTTCCCCATATCTATTTATTTGATACATCTGAGAAAGTTACATAATCTTTTTTCCATTGCGGGGCACAGGCTCCGGACGCGTAGGCTCAGCGGCCATGGCTCACGGGCCCAGCCTCTCCGCGGCATGTGGGATCTTCCCAGACCGGGACACGAACCCATGTCCCCTGTATCGGCAGGCGTACCCTCAACCACTGCGTCACCAGGGAAGCCCCATAATCTTTTCTTAACAATAAAGGGATCAATGCCAGTTTTTCAGGAAACAACAAACAAAAATGTGAGCAAACTGTAGAGACTGGCTAAACCTACACACTCTCAGTTTATTTTCAAATGAGTGGCTTCTACTACACATATACTGATTTGATATCTATCAGGCTGTGTATTTTTATTTTATGTTAATTACTCTAATTTTAATAGTGTTCTCATGTAAGCACAAAGCCAAAAAAAAAAAAAAACTCAGATAAAGGCAAAAGAAAAGATTGTTAGGGGTATTATCTTTTCTCTTTGTGAACCTTACAGAGATCTGTTTTATATACATAATCCTAGAATACAGAGGAAGGGAGGTTGACTACTCGGAAGGTAACTTGAGCTGTCTTGAAGAAGTGGTGGTTTGGACAAGGGGAGAAGTCATTTCAAGTAGTGGAAAGAGCATGCACTAAAGTGTAAGAAATGGAAAATATCGCTACTGCAATTATAGATTTGGTATGATGAAAGATGTGTTTTGAGGAGTGAAGGTGAGGGGGACCTTCAAGGAGTTTAAGCAATGAAACAATATGATAAAAATTTGATGTGTAATAAATCCCACTCTGTGGCATTGTGAAGAATAAATTGGAAGTATAACAGGGAAGAGCTAAATTGGACTCCACACTGGATCTGTTTCTTTGACTTTAACCTTTGCTTTTCATTGCTTTTGTTACTATAATCATACATAATGGCCTGCCTCAGGGAACCCTGCCTACCTGTGAAGGGCTGCAAGAAAAAAGAAAAACTAACACATCCCCTCATCAAGGCTGGTCATTCCAGGAGATGTTTTGCAAGACTGATGGCCCTTTTACTTTACTTCCTCACCGCCTCTCCCTCTCTGATTCTATAAAAGAAACTGGCATCCACACCCAAATGAGATGGTTTTTCAGAGACACTAGTCTGCCATCTTCTCGGTCTCCCGGCACTGAATAAAGTCTTATTCCCTGCCTTAATACCTCGTCTCCAATTCACTGGCCTGTCATGCTGCGAGCAGAGCGAGGTTGGACTCAGTAACAGAAGGCGTGTGGCAGCGATAAGACATGCGGCAGAGAGCTTTATGGTTCAAGTGACAAATGATAAGGAGGGTTTAAGCAAAGGCAGTCCTGTGAAAGGTGAATAGGAGGAACAAAATTGCATAGATTTTTAAGAGACTGTATATGAAAAGTAAAGGTCATGAAGCAATCCAAAATGAGGCCTGGAGATGGAATGAATCGAAGGATCGGAAATGAAATGCAATAGCGGATTTGGTGTGCACCGATGGGGGAAGAAAGTAAAGATTAGTTTCAAACATACTTGTATTTGCTACCATAGCCATGCTGTTCCAGCAAGCTGTTAGAAATTGAGATAAGAATTTAAGAAATGAGGTCCCCACTATCCACATAATGTTGTTTCTGGAAAAGGTTTTCTGACAAAAACAAAGAATGACAATCAATTCATTAGTAGGGATGAGAGTTGTGGTTCAAAACAGAGAGGAGCATCCTTAGCTCAGGAGAGGAGACTAAGGCATTTCACTAAGTTTGTAGTGGTAACATTCTGTCCTAGGTGAATATGCACACTTGGAAAGCTAATAGGATTTCTACAAGGGCGAAGACTCAACAAATGAAAATGCAGCTCATATTAACACATTAATCCAGATAAACTATGACCAAGAGGCTGATTCTTGATCGAACAGAAAAAAAATGAAAGAAGAAAATTGAAGGACCTGAAGGTAACTTTTCTCAAAGGACAGATGAAAGTAATAAAGTTTAAAATTGTACAATAAGAAAGATTAAAAGAAACCTAGCAAGCCATGTCTCAAAATGAAGGATAATCAGTAATTATGATGCTTCTACACACAAAATACATTCTGGGGCCAGACAGAGACTTTTAAAATCAAAATCATTGAAATAAGAATAAGCTATTATCTATTTTACTTATGTGAGGTTTATGACTTCTAGATATGAAAATAATCTCTATGTCTCCCCCAAAACGTTGTTTTGTAAATAATCCCCATTGACTTTTCCTTCTGTTCTACATCTTTTTCAATACATATTCTTTTTTATCCCTAAATGAAAGAGAAAGGTTTCATGAATATTAAAGTGATATGCTTTTACTGTTTGATTAAGGTGAACGCCATATTTGAACCAAAGTTCTTCCAGGTACTGAGTCTAACTATTTTTATTACAAAGTGGTCAGATTTAAAAAATCGTTACGATAAGGATTTAATTTGAATGAAATGAAAGTTATATTTTCTTTTTAAAGGCTAGTAAAACCAAACTTCACACTGCAGTATTTGGTTTAGTTTTTAGATTTTCCAAACCTGTTCACTTATTTTCAAAGAAATAGTCAATGATAGAGCAATAGTTAAACTCTATGCAAAATATGCGGTGTAGTGTAAACATGATAAGAGTAATAGACAAAAGTTATTGAAAAGTTATGGATCCTTGGTTATGTGGAATCATTTTCAGAATTATCCATTAACTATAGTTTAGCTGGAATGTTTTCAGGTTCAGTTAAGATCTGAGAAGCAATTAAATAAGCATAACTGTTTTCAAGTCAAGGATGATAGTATTTAAATCTTAGCAATCAGTAATGACTTCTGTCTTCAGATTAAGGACACTTCGGTTAAAAAAATTTGTTTGTTTTACAACGGCAATAAGGAAAACTCATCTCCTAAAGGAATTATGTGCTTTGCAAGTCAGGCAAGAGAAAAACAAAACACAAAACAAAAGCCTTGGAATTTAACAGTTAAAAAAAATGCTGACAAGTTTAACTGCAGTGGTTCAAATAATGCTAATAGAATACATCATTACCATACCTATTATAGCTGCATAGACACACATCTCACTAAATAATATTGAGTGATGCAGCCCTTAATATTTGCAGTCATTTCAGAATTGTATCTGAAAATAATCTTTAGAATTTTAAAATAGGACAAAAGGAGGTATTAAAAGTAAACAGTTTTGTGAAAACTATTTAAATTTGTGTTGTATCCTAAAAAAATAAATACTAAAAAATATTGTTTCCTCAATGCCATTCTCCTCTGACAAACAGGTGCGTTTATCAACATCACTACATGACTGATTTTTAGTTGTGCGATTGAGGAGTAAGTACTGCTCACATATGAAGCAATGGAAGTTAAGCCTGCCTGCTAATTTTACCTTTCTGAAAGTGTCAGATGACTTCTAAGGACACAAAGTGAAGAAACATTCAGCAGAAACCAAAGATGAGGCAGAGAAAAACTTAGCCCTCGTCATGGTTAATGTATTCTCTGACTTGCTGAGAGCCTCAGTTTTCTCGGGTACCACCTTCACCAAGGCGGGGGCAGATTGCTGGTAAGAGTGAATTATAATGGCCACAGGCATCTCCTAGTTCTGCACAGCTTTCAACTGGTGGATAATTGCTTTGGGGATAAAACACAGACTAAAATTTCCAGCTTTCTGAATTTAAATAGTTGAGAGTTCTGTTTTCCTCAGAGTAATGCTTACTAGCTACTCTAAAACACAAAGTCTTAGTGGCTTAGTATTAGTATACGATACATATATGTTTATTTTTCACTCACATTATAGACCAGTGTGGCTCTCCTGGGCACCCCCAATTCAACAAGTGCAGCTCTGCCATCCTAGGGACTTTTGATTCCAACCACAGGAATGGGGGAAGGTAGTGACAGTGAGAGCATGAGTGGGAGAGAGCAGTGTGGATAATAGCACATGGGGTTTCATAAGGCTGGATGTGGCATATACAGTGGTTCTGTATCACATCCATTGGACATAGTCACATGGCTCTCATCTGACTAGAAAGAAGGTTAGTAAATATAGTCTTCCTGTGTTTCCAGAACAAAAATGAAAATGGCTTTCTGAACATGCATTATTTCTGCCACTTTTTGAAAAAGCAAAACTAAATTCCTTTAAAAGCCTACATGCTTTTAATGCTGATGAGAAGTTTGACAGATTTATGAACTTGAATGTTGATACTGCTATTAGGTATATATTGAGACTAAATTCTCATTGCACAGCCACCACTATTCCAGACAAAACTGGCCAAAGTAAAGCAGAAATAAGTGCTACAAAACCTGAGTATTTATGATGGGGGTAGAAGTGGTGGTGAAGGAACCAGCAAAGAAGTTACACTAATATAGTTGGTATGAACTCTAAAAGTTTCTGTTAATATTTTCTTTCCTTAGTATATCTTACCTTTAGATTATTATTAGATTGATTAAAACACAGTGTCTTTGCAGAAACTGGTAAATTAATCATTTATCATTCTAAATATCTAGTGAACATGAGCATACTCCCTCATTACTTGATTTCTTTTGTTCTTCCTTTCACTTTCATTTTCTGTTGTTCTTATTTTTGCCCCCAAGTAGGTATTCTTTTACACCCATCTTGTATGATGCAATATGTGCTGTTGATACCATGACACTCCCATTAAATTTACTCACCTATTCTGAGCTCTTCAAAATTCCTTTACTATTATACCATGGGGCATGGATTATTCACCAGTCACTTGAGAGAATTATTCCCCTTTGCCTCTTAAACTTAGTAAAACAGAATGCTGTCAATCATTTGATACTCCATGCAAATACCAGGGAACAGACTCTTTGATGCCCATGAGATTTTCTCCTCAAAGACTCAAACCATTGGATTAAGAAATTAAATCTCTTTCATGTGAACTTAGATATTCCCTTTGGCAGATGACATAAAAAGACATAGGAATAAACTCAGAGACATCACCATGCATGTGAACAAGAATCATTACATGGTAAAGAAATGAAAGAGAAATAGAAACTTCAACCTACCAACCTACGTTTATCAAGCCTATCACCTGCTATTTAAACCTGAGTTAAAATTCTTAATGCTTGGGAAAGTCATACAACATTAAAATGTAAAAAAAATAGAATTCTGTTTTCTGGTCCAGGATGTAAGGATCTTGGAAATTGTCACTCCAGTACTCACAACAAAAAAGAAAATCTGAACAAACAAAATCAAGAACTTGTCTTAGAGCCATCAGAGAATTGAGGTCACAGGGCAAAATACTATTCCCCAAATTGGAGAGACAAACAAGAATATACAGAGAATAACAGTTTATTGGAGCAGAAGCCCAGGAGTGAAACCCACCAAGGGAGCCAGTACCAGGGTAGGGAAATTTAAACTGTAAGTAACTAAGTGCTAGTCTCAGTGCTGACAGGTTTGAAAATTAAAACTCCAGGGGTTGGGGGAGGGCAGTCTTAGGAGAAGCTTCACACTGTTGTGATTTTACCTCTAAGAGCCCCAACAAGTTCTCATTGTAAAGATCAGGAAAAAATTCCCTCATGATTTTGGCAGAGGGAGGGAAAAAGTTACCACATGAAATACTCCCAGAGTATTCTGTTCTTCTTACCAAGGCCTGCCCTCAAAAGAAACTATTCTATCAGAGCTTAAGTGGTGACTGGGGTTTTACAAGAGCCTAACCCATCTAGGGGAAGAGAAACTCCAACCCTCTGTAGTTTTATATATGGAGGAAGGAAAGTATGTAACTCCAGCCACATCTAGCTTTCTTGTCCCATCTATGGAGGTGGGGATGGGGGTGGGGTGTTGGGAAACAGTTGTGAAAGTCACAGCTCAGGGTCACAGAGTCACTAAAAGACTAATACCCAATCATAGGACTACAGAATGCTGTCGTAGACAGCTTGGGCTGCTATAACAAAAAGTTCAGACTGGGTAGCACATAAGCAACAGAAATTTATTTCTCACAGCTCTGGAGGCTAGGAAGTCCAAGGTTATGGCAAAGGTAATGCACTGTCTGGTTTAGAGATGCCTGTCTTCTGTGTCCTCACATGGCTGAAGGGGTGAGAGAGCTTTCTGGGGTGTCTTCTATAAAAGCACTAATATCTTTCATGAGGACTTCACCTCATGATCTAATCATCCCTGAAAGGCCTCACCTTCTAACATCATGATGTTGGGGGTTAGGATTTCAATATGTGAATTTTGGGGAATACAAACATTTAGTCCATAATAGGGCTGTAGAATGCTTCCTCTTGCCTCCCTCCAACATTACCACCACATCAGTAGGGCTCCTGTATAATAACAGGGAAATACAATGAAAGAACAGCACATCTCAGACCTTACTTGAGAAGAAGTCTCAGATAACAGGAAAAATAAAAACAAGCACACCAGAGGAAATTTTAGCCTCTGGCACTTATAACAAACAGTAAATACAGCCTAACTTGTAACCAGACAAACGTAAACCTCACATAAATGACATATTTATCTTAGTTTTATTACCTGGTATATCATGGTCAGCTTTCAACAAAATATTACAAGCCATGCTAAAAGTCAAAAACAAACTATAAAGAGACAGAACATCAAAACCAAACTCAGATATAGCAAAAATGTTGGATTATCAGACCAGCAATTTAAAACAACAATGACTAATATGAGTTCTAATGGAAAAGGTGGGCAAAATACAAGAACAAATGGGTAATGTAAGCAGAAAGATGGAAATTCTGAGAGAATCACAAGGAAATGCTAGGTATCAGAAACACTGTGATAGAAATGAAGGATTCATTTGATGGGCTCATCAGTAGAATGAACAAAACTAAGTAAAGAATCAAAGAATCAGTGAGTTTGAAAAACAGTAAGAGAAACCGCCAAAACTAAAAAGTAAAGAGAAAAAAATGAAACAGAACAGCACAGCCAATAACTATGGAACAATTACAAAAGTTGAAACATAGATATGATGAAAATACCATAAGGAGAAGAGAAAGAAACTGAAGACATATTTGAAATAATGACTGAGAATTTTACCAAAATTAAATAAAGTCATCAAAGCACAGATCCAGTAAGCTCAGAGAACAGTAAGCTGGAAAAAGACCAAAAGATATATTCAGCCATATCATATTCATACTATAGTAAATCAAAGACAAAGAGAAAAATCTTCAGATAAGCCAGGTATAGGAAACACCTTACTTATAGATGAGCACAAATAAGAATTATATCAGACTTCTCAACAGAAGTCATGCAACAAGAAGAGAGTGGAGTGAAGCTTTAAAATGTTGAAGGAAAACCAAAAACAAAACCAAATCACCAACCTAGAATTCAGTATCCAGTGAAATTATCCTTTAAAATAGAAGGAGAAACACTTTCTCAAACAAAAAACTGTGGGAAATTTTCACCAGTAGAACTACCTTGCAAGAAATGTTAAAGGTAATTCTTCAGAGAAGGAAAATGATATAGTTCAGAAACTCATATCTACGTAAAGAAAGGAAGAGTATTAGAGAAGGGAAAAGTGAAGGTAAAATAAATCATATATTTTTATTATTCTTTTTATTGACATATAGTTGATTTAAAATGAAATACTGTTTCACATGTACAATGAAGTGATTCAATATTTTATAGATTATACTCCATTTAAAAATATTATAAAATATTGGCTATACTCTCTGAATTGTAAATTACATACTTGAATCTTTATTTTATGTCTAGTAGTCTGTACCTCTTAAATCCCCTTCCCCTATCTTTCGCCTTCACCTAACACTCTCCCCACTAGTAACCACTAGTTTGTTCTCTGTATCTATGAGTCTGTTTCTGTTTTGTTGTGTTCATTTTCTTGGTTTTCTTTTTTGGAATAGTTGCTATCCTGGTCTTGAAGGTGTATCCTTACGTGAGAATGTGCCTATGCAATCTGCATGTGCCCAGTGGTTTTGGAGGGAGAGGTGGATCTGAAGTGAACACAGTTTGTGTCTCTCCCCAGGGTGCACTGGCAGCCATCGCCTTGGTGGGAGGTGGGGCTGGAGTTGGAGGGGCTAGAGCCACAGTCAGGTGCTAACCGGGGCCTTTCCTAAGCTCAATGGCTGTCACTGCCCTGTTGGGGGTGGGATCAGGGCCCACGTGCCTGGAGCAGGAGCTCTAATGCAATTGGGTTTCTCCAGACTGTGATGGTCGTCTCCGCCTTGATTTGGGGTATGGACAGGGCCAGAGGGCTTGAGGCTGCACTTCTATGGTGGTTTCACTTATTCCGTGGTATGCATGCCTTGGTTAGAGGCTGGTTCAGGGCCAGAAGGGCTGGTAACGCACTACTGAGCTGGCCCTCTCCCAAGTGTGTTTAGGGATCCATGCTCAGGCAGTGCAGGTTTCTGCCCTGGAGTTAGCCTCACTCCCTTCCAAGTTTGTGCAGGGACTCATACTCTGGAGTGGTCATCTCTACCCTGGAGCCAGTGTAGCTCCTTGCAGAGTGTGTGAACCAGCGTGTGTGCTTTCAATGGCTGCCTCTGCCTGGTCAGAGGGAGGGCCGGGGTCTAAACGCTCTGTTCCCTCCAAGTATCTGCACTCTCTTTGGCCACAGTAGCCTGTGCCTTACTGGGGAGCAACACTGAAGCAAGAGAGGCTAGAATAGCAGTCTAGTGCATGCTGGGGTGCATGCTGGGGTGATCCTGGCAAGTCGGCTAGAGCCCCAGGCAGTTTTTAATCTGCTGCCTCTGTACGGTCACCGAGAATAAGCAAGCCTGTGCATGTGCTTAAGAGCAGAGTCTCTGTTTCTTACAGCCCTCCTTTAGTAAGCCCCACTGGTTTTCAAACCAGCTGATGGGGGCTCCTCTTCCTGGAGTCAGACCCCAGGACTGGGGAGACTAATACATGGCTTAAACTTCTCGCTCCCAGGGAGGATCCCCGCGCCTGTGATAGCCCCATCCTCTGCCTGGTTGCCTGCTAGGGGTTCAGATCCTGATCAGGTCACTTCTACCTTCCTATAAGGCTCTGCGTGGATCTTTCTTTACAGCTTTGGTGTAGAAGAGCCGTCCTGCTATTCCCCAGGTTGATTTCAGTGAGTTGTTCTATACGTAGTTGTTGTTTTGTTGTGTTCCTAGGGGAAGTTGAGCACAGCATCCTCCTACTCTGCCATCTTTATCCCACCGCTCTATTTTTATTAATTAATTTAGCAGGTAACAGTTTGTTCAAAATAATAATGGCAACCATATATTCCAGAATACAGCTCATGGATAAGTGAAATAAATGACAGGAATGGGAGGAAGAAATTGGGAATGTTCTGTTATCTTCACTACCTGTGAAGTGGTATAGTGTTATTTGAGAGTATAATTGGATTACCTATAAATGTATGTAGCAAACTCCAGGGCAGTGACTAAAATAAATTTTTAAAGTATAAATGATATGGTAAGAGAGGAGATAAAATGAAATTATATAAAATGCTCAGTTAAAATCAGAGAAGCCTGGGCTTCCCTGGTGGCGCAGTGGTTGGAAGTCCGCCTGCCGATGCAGGGGACACGGGTTCGTGCCCCGGTCCGGGAAGATCCCACATGCCGCGGAGCAGCTGGGCCCGTGAGCCATGGCCGCTGAGCCTGCGCATCCGGAGCCTGTGCTCCACACGGGAGAGGCCACAACCGTGAGAGTGAGAGCCCGCGTACCGCAAAAAAAAAAAAAAAAAAAAAAAATCAGAGAAGTCAGATGAAGAGTGGAAAACAAAACAAAGAACAAGGGCAAAAAATAAAAATAGTTACACCAATGAAATGACAGATAATTTACAGGTGGGTAAAAAAAGATCCAACTATATATTTTCTACAAAAAATCGACCATAAATATAAAGAGACTGATAGATTAACCCTAAAGGGATGGAGACAGATATACCATGCTAACACTGATCAAAGAAGCGGGAGTAGCTACATTAATTTCATACAAAGCAGACTTCACAGTAAAGAAAATTACCAGGGATAAAGTGGACCACTAATTAATGTTAAAAAGGGCAGTTACCAAGGAGACATAATAACCATTTGATGTGTAGGCAATGAGCAATAAAATATCAAAATATGTGAAGCAAAAACTAATAGAACTGCAGGGAGAAATAGATGAATCTACTATTATGGTTGGAGACTTCAACACTCCCCTAACAGTAATTGATATGACAGCTTGATATCATTCTAAAAATTGTAACATACATGATTTTTTTGTTCATATCTAAAAATCTTTGCCAAAATAGGTCAAATTTTCCTTAATGCTTTACTCTATAAATTTTATAGATTTACATTTTGTATTTAGGTCTACAATCCATTATTTAAATTTAGGTCTATGATGCATTATTTACATTTAGGTATATGAGGCACTTTTTTAATAATGCAGGAAATATGAAGTGTTTCATTGTTTGCATATTTTGTCCTTGTATATTGTGACCCTGTAAATTATTGTTTTGATAGGCTTTTCTAGATTCTTTTGGATTACCTACATAAACAATCATGTTTTCTTCAAATACATATTTTATCCCTTTAATCCCTATGCTTTTTACTGCTTTTTCTTGCCGTTTTGCAAAGGTTAGGGCAGCTGGTAAAAAGATGAATAGGAAGGAGTGTTTAGGGCTGATATCCTTGCTTTATTCCTGATGTTAGGAGAAAAGCAGTCAGCTTTTCCATAATCAGTTTGATGTTAGTAATTGTTTTTTATAGATATATTTTATTTATTAAAGGAAATTCCTTTCCATTCCTCGTTTGCATAGTTTTTATCAGCAATAAATGTTAAATTTTGCCCTGTGATTTTTCTGCATCTAGTATGATGATCATTTTTTTAAATTTTGTTAATTAATATAGCAGATTGCATTGATTGATTTTCAAATGTTGAATGAACCTTACCTTCCTGGGACAAACCTTATTTCATTACAATGTATTTTTTTATAGGGTGATAGGTACAGGACTTTTTTATGAGTCGTTATGCTAATTTGGCTAGCAGTTAGGCTCTGTTTGATGTTTGTTGTAGCTGTAGGCCCCAAAGGCTGCAAGTTCCTGGTGTGAGCTTGTTTTATCCACCTCTCTGTCCTTGGGGCTTCCGTTTGTAGTATCCTCAAAGAGAATGTGTCTACAAGCGCTTTCATCTGTAACCACTGTTGTTATTAATGGGGGCTTCTTAGGCTGGTGGTAGATGTGATGGAAGAGGTGTTCCCTATTCTTTTAAAGAAGTCTCATTCTTACAGTGGGGCTTTCTTGGGCGTGTGACCTTTTTCAGTGTGTCTGGCCCTTTCAGGTGTAAAATTTTTTCCTCGCTGTCCCCTAATTTCTTCTCTGGCTACAGCATTCCCATTCTATTTTTTTTGAAGCTCTCTTCCCTGTTGACTATAGCTTTGATTAGTTTACTTTTTTTGTTGTTTTTTAAACTTAGGTAAGACTGGAAAGCAGGAGTGGACTGGAAAAGTGTGGTGGTTGCCTTTACCCACCTGGGATGTTTCAGAATTATCCTCTGGTGAAATTCTTCCCCTGATTATAGGACCTTTGTAAGGGTCTAAGAGGGTTCAGGGACAGTTATTCTTCCTCTCCCTGTACTGAATTCACATGGAGATTTTTCTGGGACCCTCTCTTTGAGAATATGGCAAGGTTCCTGGAGGAAAAGCCTGAAAAAGTGTGGGACTGCCTTTTGACTGTAGCCTTTAGAAGCTTCTCACTCTCATTCTAGTCCTTTCTCAGTCCCCTGCAATTATTTAAAATTGCTATTCAAGGTTCCTAATAGCTTCAATTACTATTTAAGACATTTATTTACTTAAACATACATACAATCGTATATATATATATATATATATATATATATATATGTATATATATGTGCACACACACATAAATATCAAGGTAAAAATGTTTATAAGAATATGTCACAATAATTAAAAAAACCAATAAATAGCTATTACTGAAGTATCTAAAAAAGTGAAGATAAAACCATGTTTTGGATTAAAAAGTAACAATTTTAATCATAATCAGCTTTTCCTGAAGCTAAGGAAATTTTAAATTAGAACACTAAATTGTAAAGTATAAAAGCAAAGAATATTTTAACTGGTTTATGATCAGATACTAATAGAAAGTAAAAACAAAAAATGATCAGGTAGTGACACATTTTATTTTTTCCCAACAAATATAAAAATGAAGCAAACAAAAAATAACTTAGAAGGTTTTTCTAAATAAAAAAAATTATCTTAGGGCTACCAGGATGTATTCCTCATTAAGAATTTCAAAGCATCTTAGAGCAAGAAAAACATTTCATCCAGTAAGATTATATTTAACCTAGTAAGAGTGCTTCCACCATGGCTTAGCAATTAGGAAATATTTTGATCTAAGAGAAAGATATGTAAAAGAGATTTTATATTTTACATTATTATGAGTGCTTAAATGTCTTCTCTCACCATACTCCCAGGTTTTGGAGGAGAAAGAAACTGATATCTGAGACATAGAACACTTTATAAAAACATCCTCTAGAATGGATTCCAAATATTTATCTGAAATTACTATAGTCATAATTAACCTGTAATGCAAAATATTTTAGTAATTTTTCATTTATTAACAAGAGACTAGTCTACTTTATTGAAGTTATTGCTCTAATAAGTGCAAATAGATTAAGCTTTGTGAGGCCAATAAAGGAAAACAAAATAAATATGAAGAAAAGAAATGGCAGTGTAATGTGGATATAACTAAAACTAAAAAGTAAATTTTAACAGATTATAGGAAAATATTTTGTGCAATGGAAAAATGTTTATTTTTTAAAATTTCACTGAATAAAATAAGCATGTGGAATCATGGAGGTGTTTTAGTTTTGAATCCTCTGTAATTCTTTTGGAAAAAGTACAAAATGATATAAGAATAAAAAATACTATATTTTTAATAAAACTAGGAGACAGAGAGATCCTTCAAACCCTGAGTGATGTTTAAGGACTGCAAAAGCCAGACAAAACAGCAAGTTCACAAATTTTCTTGACCTCTATCACAGTGCTGAGGACTTAGAATACTCAATTAGTATTCTAAAAAGGGACAGGAGTCTGCAGGGAGGGATAAGACATGATTACTAGCTTACTGGGTGAAGAAACAGCCAGACACCAATAAGAAGTGTTCAGCTAGTGATTGGCAAATTAGTGGAAATTGAGTGTGCTCTGTGAGAGATAGTGAGTCCCTTGGGAAAGCAAAATTAGGTGGTTTGTACCCTCTTACAGGCTTTTTCTCCACCAAACCCATCTGGTGTCCACAGAAAATTTGACAGAGTACTAAGAAAGTCTCTTTTATAGTGCAGAATGGAATTAGGAAAACAGAAATCATACAAAGTATTTTCCCTGGTCATAATGGAATGAAAATATAGAAATCAATAACAGAAAGACGTGGAAAATTCCCAAACATTTGGAAATCAAGCACCATATTTTTAAATAACCCATTGGTTTGAAAAGAAATTAAAATATATTTTGAACTATGTAAGAAGCATTATGAAGCATATCAAAAGGCAGATACAGAAAAAAAAAAAACAGGGCTTGGCAGGAAATTTATAGCATTACATGCTGATGTTAGAAAATACAAATACTTCTCAAATCAGTAATCCAAATTTCCAGCTAATAAATTAGAAAAAGAAAAGCAAAGTAAACAGCACGTTAACAAAAGAGAATAAGAAAGATAATAGCAGAAATCAATGAAATTAAAAACAGTAAAACAATAAAAATGTCAATAAAATTGATGAACCTAAAAACTTGTTCTTTAAAAAGATCAATTCAATTTATAAACCTCTATCTAATAGATGCATGAAGAACAAAAGGTAGAAAAAATATATATATTTATATACATACAGAAATTAAAGAAACTTGATATTGGCTACATATCAGGTTAAACTATAGAAGTTCTATGACTGAATTTTCTGTTTCTATGACTCTACTTCTGAAATTTTTCTGTATTTAAATATTGACATTTCCCCCCTTCAGACTAACTAGTACAGAAATTGTAAGTTTGTTTGAATAAGTTAATTACAGTTTTATATATTGGCCTTTGTAATGCCTATGCATCAGCATGAATGTTATTTTACTGGAATTAATAAAACGTACCTTACAAGTGACAACAAATCCCACCCTCATACTGCGATGCTACAATTTTTCCTCTTTGTTTTGACTTTTGCAGAAATAAAGATGAAAGAACAAATGAATATTCCATATTATAAACCTGCCATTCTCCATGTAAACAAACCCAACTCTTTCATGGATCTTTCTCCTCCAGCGAGTGTTTACTGAAGTATACTAATGGTCATTAACCACTCCCCTCCAATCATAGCTTTGCTCATTTCTTTCACATACTCCTGTACTTAAATTATTATATTAAATAAATATATATATTTATTTATTTAATATATATTAAATAAATGTATTTAATTAAATTACTTTTTGAGCCACTACTTTTGCAAGACAATAGAAATAAAACATTAAACACAGCAGACATGGTTCTTGCCATCGTGTCATGAGTTTGTGTCCCACACAAAAGATATGTTAAAAATAGGTGGAGAATCAACAGATGAATGGATAAATACACTATGTATATACATATAATGCAATAGTACTTAGCCTTAAAAATAGAGGAAATTCTGACACAGCATGGATGAAACTTAAAGACATTACGCTAAGCAGAATAAGCCAGTCCCTAAAGGACAAATACTATATAACTCCTATTATTATGAGGAACCTAGAGTAGTCAAATTTATAGAGACAGAAAGTAGAATGGTGGTTGTCGGAAGCTGGGAGAATGAGATGTTATTGATTAATAGGTACAGAATTTTAGTTTTGCAAGATGCAATGTCTGAGCAACGTCTGTTAATAAATAAGTTGCATTAAGAAAAATAAGTTGGTTGCAAGATTTTTCTCCCAATAAATATTAGCATACAGAAAATAGAGAACTAGAAAGTCACTTGCCTACAAAATATTTAATCATATTTTCAATAATTAATATTTTGTATTAGTGCAAAAATGAAGAGATCAATGGAATGCAAGCTTTATAACAGATTTTAGTAAATATAAAATCTTAATATGTGATAAAGGAGGCATTTAAAAAGGATTGAATTGGGTTTCCCTGGTGGCACAGTGGTTGAGAGTCCGCCTGCCGATGCAGGGGATACGGGTTCATGCCCCGGTCCGGGAAGATCCCACATGCCGCGGAGCGGCTGAGCCTGTGAGCCATGGCCACTGAGCGTGAGTGTTCGGAGCCTGTGCTCCGCAGCGTGAGAGGCCACAACAGTGAAAGGCCCGCATACCGCAAAAAAAAAAAAAAAAAAAAAAAAAAGATTGAATTATTAAATATATTATGTTGGGAAAATTATTCAGCTTTTGTTGGGGGAGGGGTGTCAATTAACATTGTCCCCTGTTCAACATGCAAAGATATATAGCAGACAAAATTAAATAGTAATGTGGGAAATAAAATTTAGAAGGAAATTAATAGAAGAAAAACTGATCTTTTTTTTAGGGAATAAAGGATTTTATGAGATTAGAAATGAGAGTAAGGGCTCACACCTGAATCAGAAAAAAATAAGATGGCACACTTAAATAGCTCGCAAAACTGAAAAAGCCGACTACACTTAGAACTTTGGCCGATCTACTTAGAAGTCTACGGAAATCCACTGAAAAGGTAGAGATTCATGAAATACAGGTCTTTTTGGACAGATCAAGTGAAAAGGGCAAGGTAATACGGGTGTATAGTAAATGAAAGCTGAAACAGAAGGAATCTGTGACTAAACAGTTACTCAGCACAGTTTTACTTCAGTTTTTTTAAATTAAAAATAATTATTTCTCTTCAAGAGAGCTGAGAGTGCCTCAAAGTTTTTGCATTACTGAAAGTGTGCAAATTATTTTGATGCTGTTGCTCCTGGTCATAAACACTTCAAAGCATGTTCTTTAATATCAAGCCTGTCATTCCTAAGCAATCTATTTTGAGCTAAAAAATAAACTGTGAGCATATAAGGCATTTACTGGAAAATAGGGCAAAATAACGACAAGTGTAATGACTATAGGAAAGAACTGACCCACTTTCAACAAACAGAAACTTTACTTCCTACTCCTAATTGAATTCAGGACAAAGTTTGGTCAAAAATCTGTGTGCTTTTCTAGGGCGGGAGTCCAAGCAGCTTTACAGAACATAACAGAAAGCAACATTCTTGATGCGAGGTTCACTTGGATACTTGGTAACCACTTCCTAAAACAATGTTTTCCAAACTGTAGGTCAAAACCCATTAGTGGATTATGAAGTCCATCACAATATGGATTTCAACCAGCATTTAAAAAACATAAAGTAGAATAAAAATAAGGAAAATGTAAATATAATAGATTATATTTGAATGTATCACTCTTTTATTAAGGGTGATACATTCAGATATCATCTATCTTATTCTGCACACACACACACACACACAGGGGTGTGTGTGCACATGTGCATCTCTACGAGGTTCTCAGTGTGAAATGCATTTCCTATTGTGGATCAGTCAAAATATTTTGAAATCCACTGTCTGAGAACCCACTATCCTATACGAATGGATTTTAACTGATCAAGGATAGTAGTATGTTTTTACGTGCGTGTGTGTGTATGGCCATGTGAACTTACGTAGGAGGAGATTTGCAAAAGTCAAGATCTAGATCATGGGATAGGTGGGAGTCTGGATATATAAAGAGAGACTGTGGGTCAAAATCTATTAGTTATATATGGGCAGAGAGCATGATACTCTACACTGGAGGACCTCTTGGTTCTGCTACTTGGAATAAATATTTTAACCTGTCTAAATTAACATGATTCAACTGTAAACATGTTGAAAGCAAGTTTTAACAGTTTATATATACTATCATAGACACAACATCTGCTATAAGATAGTTAATGATGGTGTTCAATTGCTCAATCATCCTGCAGAAACTGTGGGCAGTAGTGTGCTGGACTGCACTGATCTTTCCCCTTTTACAACCTCTAAGTAGGCCAAAATGAACCCTTACTTCAGTTTCATAAAATACTATGATTAATTTACTTTTTAAGTTCTGTTAGAAATGTCCCAGTCTACTAAGATCCTTGCTCTTATTGGCATTGAGAAATTTTATCAAAAAACTCCAAAATCCTCCTCAGAGGTATCCACTGCTATACCCACAATGCATACACACTGGTCTTGGATGTTTTAGGTGAGTATTGCCTGGGTCCCAGAAGAGGCAGAGCACGAACCATGGAAGGCAAGTGGCAGGTGGGTTGAAAACAACACTTGTGCACAACAAAATGGTTAAAAGCATGAACTCAGAGCTTGTTTACAACTCCACAACCTTCCAGCTGGCCGACCTTGGGCAGGATAGTCTCTCTGTGCCTTAATTTTCTTATTGGTAAATGGTGATAATAATAATTACCTTAGAGAGTTACTGTGAAAATGTGGTGAATATACATATATTTTTTTTTCCACCACATAAACACACACAGACACTAAGAGCATCTACTACCAATATTAAGCTCTAACATATGTAGGTTATCAATATTATTATTGGCTCGGGAAGAGAGTGTGTGACTAAAAATCAGATATGTCTAATATTTCCCCCACAGCTTTTAAAATTTCAGACCATAAATAAATACTTGTATCACCAACCACATTGAGGAAATATGAACCCCCCAAAACTTTTGAGATACTTATTGTGATTTGGGCCATATACACTGCCCCATCATAATAAAACATTGCTATCAGTAGTTGAGACATTTCTCTCTGCCAGATATTGTATCAAAGGTTTTAAATCTATCTTCCTTAATCTTCATAAAATCTACACTGTAGATAATGTATCACTATTTTACAGACGGACACTTTTCATGTAGAACTTTAAAGTCTTATTTTATTTTGTTTTCAAAACAACTCAAGATAGGCACCCTAATTTAGAGAAGAGATTAAGTGACTAGGCCAAGGTCTGCAAATAAATTAGCCAAACTGGGATTCAAATCTCAGTCTCTGGTTCTGGGCCTTCTTGCTTCTACTTTTTCCACATCACTTCATAATCAAAGTTGCATTGCCTCAATTAGAACATAGAACTTTGTCTCCCATGTAATAGGCATAGGATCTCCTGGCCTTTGAAGGTTTCTGTACATGATAGACCCTGAAGTCTATGCCTGAAGAGCTGACCAGAAGGTTGATTCAGGCCAGTTTTCCAAGCCATTTTTCTAAGAAGGTGGGCAGGGTGTGGACTCCAGGAAGTCAGGTAAAGAGGTATTAGTAGAGAGGAAGTGGCCAAGATTTGGGGGAGCAGAGTAGGACTGCCACATTGCACAATTCCAGGGCATGCTACTTATATAGTGGTTTATTACAAGGAAATATGAGATGACCCTGAAGCAGAAGTCTTCCCAGAACTACTCATGGGTCTACTGATAAGTCAGGCTCCTGACTGATTGAAGCAGGGACAGAGTTCCTGGGATTGCTTCACTGATTTGTTCAGAGTGGCATATCCAACTGCTTTGAACAATAATACTAAAGGCAAACATTTGTATTATGTTTATGACTTGCTAGGCACTGTTATAAGAGCTTTAGACATCTGAATACATTTAAACTTAACAAAAGCCCTATAAGCATAGTATCACTGTATCACCATTTTACAGATGGGAGAGTTGAGATCTAGAGAGGTTAAAGCAACTTGCCCATAGTCACACAGATGTGGCATCCAGGTCCTCCGTCTCTGGAATCTCACCTCAGCTGGGGCACAGTCAGCCGTAAGCATGCCTGGCCCACCATAAAGACAAGAGACGTCACCCACTTTCAGCACAGGTAGCAGACATAGGAATAGAAAAAAGAGGCTTATCCTCAGACATCCTGAAAGCTATCAGCCCGTTTAACTAGGGAGAAATGCAGGAAATCATAGAACGAAAGAACCCTCATTACACACCAAAATTTGTGTAAGAATGGATTAAGCAATAAACACTCTCTCCCAGACTGCTGAATATCTCATACTTGCTCCAAATCCAGTGATTCCATTTGCTTTATAATCTTCCAGATTTTAACTTAGTTGGGACAGATATTCAAGTCTCATAAACTTTTATTGGCTCCATTTACCAGTGAGCTTAACTGCACGCACAAGGAGACCACTTGTAGCATCAGGGCACGTAAGCAGCTATTATCATTGCAAATCACTAACAAGAACACTGGCTTCAGGAGCGAAGACATGGCATGAAGCCATACCTAGGACTAAGCTTTGATAGCTATGACTTCGTCCAGCACAGTGGTAAAATCATGATTTTCTAAACCTTTCATTAAAATGCCAGGCTGAAGACAAAACTGCATGATTATATAGTTAATATAATGTCTTAGGGTGCTCAAGAGTTTATTGTTCTATATTTTTGTTTTTCTTTTAATGTCAACTAAGTAAAAGACATAGCTTGATTCCATTAATGTAAGTACAAAAATGGGCAAAACTAATCTAAGCGGATAGAAGGCAGAATAGTGATTATTCACTGGAGGCACAGGGGGACCTCTGGCGTCCTGGTAACATTCAGGTTCTTGATCTGGCTGCTGGTTCCATGTGCATGTTCAGGTTGTGAAAAATTATCAAGCTATATACTGATGAAATATATGCTTATCCCTATGTATAATATATATCAAATATATTTTAAGAAAAAAATTAAATTGCATTACAAACTATAACTGTATAAAAGAGTAAATTCAGATTAACACAGACTACTGTTTTGCTTATAATGAAATCACTTGTTCAATACATGTCAGTTGACGACAATGGTAATCACTGACACTTTGCAAAAAAGCAAATAACCATTCATGTGAGCTATGGAAATATTGATTGGAGTGTTTAATATTTGAGCAAAAGTGTTTTTTTGATGATAAGTAACTTTTAGTGAACATTTGCTATAGGCTATGTTTTTTAAAATATCTTTTTTTATTTGAAGTATAGTTGAGGTAAAATATATAAGTTACAGATGTATAATATAGTAATTCACAAATTTTGAAGATAATACTCAATTTATAGTTATTATAAAATATGGCTATATTCCTTGTGTTGTCCAATATATCCTTGTAGCTTATTTTGTACACAATAGCTTGTATCTCTTAATCCCTTACCCTTAGGTTGCCCCTCCTCCCCTTCCCTCTCGCCTACTGGTGACCACTAATTTGTTCTCTGTATCTTTGAATATGCTTTGTTTTTGTTATTTTCACTAATTTGTTGTATCTTTTAGATTCCACATATAAGTGATATCATACAGTATTTGTCTTTCTCTGTCTGACTTACTTCACTCAGCATAATGCCCAAGTCCATCCATATTGTAGGATGTTCATTCATTTTTATGGCTGAACAGTATTCCATTGTATATATGTAACACATCTTCAGCATCCATTCATCTGTTTATGGACACTTAGGTTTCTTTCATACCTTGGCAATTGTAAATAATGCTGCTATGAACATTGAGGTGCATGTATCTTTTCAAATTAGTGTTTTTGGGTTTTTTGGATATATACCCAGGAGTGGAATCACTGGGTCATATGGTAGTTCTTATGAACACTAGAATAATTTAGTATATCTTAGATATGAGATTCCAAATCTGTTAGAAATCACCTAAGAGTATAATTATCTGTATCTAATTGATATCTAGAAGCACACTATGCACACTATGTTTTTGAAAAACCTCCATACTGTTTTCTATAGTGGCTATATCAACTTATATTCCCACCAACAGTGCACGAGGGTTCCCTTTTCTCCACATCCTTGCCAACATTTGTTGTCTTTTTGATTATAGCCATTCTGACAGCTGTGAGGTGATATATCACTGAGGTATTGATTTGCATTTTCCTGATGATTACCAATGTTGAATATCTTTTCATGTGCCTGCTGGCCATCTGCATGTCCTCTTTAGAAAAATGTCTATCCAGAACTTCTGGCCATTTTTAAATCAAATTGTTTTCTTGATGTTGAAAGGATTTCTTAATCAAAATAAAATTAAATTAAAATATAAATTCCTAAGAAACATCGGAAAAAAGTTTCACCTCACCATAAATTTTTAAACTGCAAATTAAGAGATGAGCCTACCTATCAAATTAATAAAACTTTTAAATATATTAATAAATGATTTAATGATGATGGAAGTATATCATTAAATATAATTATTATATACTGCAGGTTGGGTTTTAAAGTGGTACAATTTTTATTTAAAAAAAAATAGTGACATTAAGTTTCCTTAAAATCTCCATACCCTTTAACAACCTCAAATAAAATATTAGAAGATCATATACATTTGCATATTAAAACTAATGCATCATAGTAAGAAAATACTGATATATTCAGTCAGTGCCGTGACAATCTGTAGGAGAGCTATAAAAATTATTAAGCACTTTATTGGTAAAATGATTTAAAAAAATTTTTTTAACATCTTTATTGGAATAAAATTGCTTTACAATGGTGTGTTAGTTTCTGCTTTATAATAAAGTGAATCAGTTATACATATACATATGTTCCCATATCTCTTCCCTCTTGCTTCTCCCTCCCTCTCACCCTCCTTATCCCACCCCTCTAGGTGGTCACAAAGCACGGAGCTGATCTCCCTGTGCTATGCGGCTGCTTCCCACTAGCTATCTATTTTACGTTTGGTAGTGTATATATGTCCATGCCACTCTCTCACTTTGCCACAGCTTACCCTTCCCCCTCCCCATATCCTCAAGTCCATTCTCTAGTAAGTCTGTGCTTTTAATCCCGTCTTACCCCTAGGTTCTTCATGACATTTTTTTTCTTAGATTCCATATATATGTATTAGTGTACAGTATTTGTTTTTTTCCTTCTGACTTACTTCACTCTGTATGACAGGCTCTAGGTCCATCCACCTCACTACAAATAACTCAATTTCATTTCTTTTTATGGCTGAGTAATATTCCATTGTATATATGGGATACATCTTCTTTATCCATTCATCTGTTCATGGACACTTAGGCTGCTTCCATGCCCTGGCTATTGTAAATAGAGCTGCAATGAACACTTTGGTACATGACTCTTTTTGAAATATGGTTTTCTCGGGGTATATGCCCAGTAGTGGGATTGCTGGGTCATATGGTAGTTCTATTTGTGGTTTTTTAAGGAACATACATACTGTTCTCCATAGTGGCTGTACCAATTCACATTCCCACCAGCAGTGCAAGAGTGTTCCCTTTTCTCCACACCCTCTCCAGCATTTATTGTTTCTAGATTTTTTGATGATGGCCAGTCTGACCGATGTGAGATGATATCTCATTGTAGTTTTGATTTGCATTTTTCTAATGATTAATGATGTTGAGCATTCTTTCATGTGTTTGTTGGCAATCTGTATATCTTCTTTGGAGAAATGTCTATTTAGGTCTTCTGCCCATTTTTGGATTTGGTTGTTTGTTTTTTGTTATTGAGCTGCATGGGCTGCTTGTAAATATTGGAGATTAATCCTTTGTCAGTTGCTTCATTTGCAAATATTTTCTCCCATTCTGAGGGTTGTCTTTTGGTCTTGTTTATGGTTTCCTTTGCTATGCAAAAGCTTTGAAGTTTCATTAGGTCCCACTTGTTTATTTTTTTATTTATTTATTTTTTATAAATTTATTTATTTATTTATGGATGTGTTGGGTCTTCGTTTCTGTGCAAGGGCTTTCTCTAGTTGCGGCGAGCGGGAGCCACTCATCATCGCGGTGCGCGGGCCTCTCACTGTCGTGGCCTTCTCTTGTTGCAGAGCACAGGCTCCAGACGCGCAGGCTCAGTAGCTGTGGTGCACGGGCTTAGTTGCTCCGTGGCATGTGGGATCTTCCCAGACCAGGGCTCGAACCCGTGTCCCCTGCATTGGCAGGCAGATTCTCAACCACTGCGCCACCAGGGAAGCCCCCACTTGTTTATTTTTGTTTTTATTTCCATTTCTCTAAGAGGTGGGTCAAAAAGGATTTTGCTGTGATTTATGTCATAGAGCGTTCTGCCTAGGTTTTCCTCTAAGAGTTTGTTAGTGTATACCCTTATATTTAGGTCTTTAATCCATTTTGAGCTTATTTTTGTGTATGGTGTTAGGGAGTTTTCTAATTTCATACTTTTACATGTACCTGTCCAGTTTTCCCAGCACCACTTATAGAAGAGGCTGTCTTTTCTCCACTGTATATTCTTGCCTCCTTTATCAAAGATAAGGTGACCATATGGCATGGGTTTATCTCTGGGCTTTCTATCCTGTTCCATTGATCTATATATCTGTTTTGTGCCAGTACCATACTGTCTTGATTACTGTGGCTTTGTAGTATAGTCTGAAGTCATCTCAATGGATACTCAGAAACTATTGAATAAAATTCAACATTTGTTACAGATTATTTTAAAAACCTGGCAATAAAAATATACTCTCTTATAATAGGATTAGAAAATATGTTTTATATGAAGCCAAGAGCAAAACTTATATTTAATGACAAAACACTACAGATGTGTGCTAGATTCTGCCAGTTGTCTCTCTATTGATGCTGCCCTTTTTCTTTTAGTGATACAATACACAAAGTGTAGTTAGTTACACAGAAAAAGAAAAGAAACTAAGTTAACATTATATATAATATGATTGCAGAACTTGATAATAACAGAGTAAATCTGAGAACTATTAAATTACTATGAGATCTATTACTACGAAAACACAAAATAATTCTATAAGATACTTACTAACAGGACTTTATACTAGAATCTATAGATTTTCTATATATCAGTCACTGTAGTTAAAAAAACAATGAATGGGAAAATAAAATTAAATGCCTAGGAAACTACATACATCTAAATGTAAAAAGATATAAAACTTTATTTAGGAATAAAAAGTTGAAGGAGAGTATGCTCCTATGTCTAAATAATATTAATATATCAGTTATCTACAAATTAAAAAGAGATTCATCATTATTCTAATCTAGATCCCATCAATTAGAATTCCAATGTATATTTTAATCAACAAAAGTATTCCTAAATTAACATGGAATAAATGTGAAAAATCCTCTACACAGCTTTGAAAAGGGAGGAAATAAGTAGATATGTCCCTGCCAAATACTAAATTGCAACGATCCTGTGGAACTGATACAGGAATGAATTGGCAAAACAGAAGGATCAAATAAAACGTCCTGAAGTAGATAAAAGTCTCATGAAAACTAGGATAATTTAGTATATATTAAATATGGTGCTCCACAACTGTTAGAAAGATAGCACTTATGAGTATGATTGTATGTATCTTATTGATATCTAGAAGCACACTATGCATTAAGGACAATAAATCTCTATCTGCCACTTTTGAAGAAAATATCCTTTCCTAACACAAAACTTGCATTTTAAATTGAATCAAGTGTTGTTGATGTACAATTTTTTAAAACTGTTTAGGAGTTTAATCTACTGATCTTTCCCCTGACTGAATATCATATCTACTCTTCCTTTTAGAGTGTGTAACTCATATAAGAACTCCTAATTTTATTCAGAAATATTGAGTCAACTTTTAAAAATCTTGTCATTGCTTGTCTTTTCCTTCCTCCTTCCCTCCCTCCCTTCATTCCTTTATTTTCTTCCTTATTTCTTCTGTGAATCTATTTGTGAAAGTATTAGAAGTTATTTTGAAAATATTTCTATCTCTAGATTTTTTTTTCACTTTGAGAAAATGTAGAAAACCTATACTAATGTTGGGAAGGCTGAATGGAGAATTTTTTTAAAAGGAAGATGTCTCTTTGGGCTTAATTCTGGCAGTAAAACATTGTATGTCCTACCCTTCCTGCTACCTTTCTGGCCCTGAAAAGTGCCACTTTACTAGTTTTCTGTAGCCCATTTTTTTTCTGAAATTTTTAAGGGTCTATCAAGCCCTTTTTCTTCTGTACCTTAAACCCCTGCATCTCTGCCAGATGAGGTGTAAGAACATCTCAGAATATAAACATACTCAGGTCTCTTTCATTGTAAAACAAATGAATAAACCAACAACCAAAACACTTCTTTCCATACTCCATTCACCCTCCCCCTACAACTAATACCCCTTCTCTCTGATCCACTTCAAAGCTAATCTCTTTGAGAAAACAATTTATATCAATGGTTACAAATCTGAATTATCATCAGGATTGTCATACGTGTGTACGTTTTGATATTTGTATTTCTATCTTCTATCCAAGTAACTGAATCAGGATTTTCCATGGGTCTAGAAATCTAGTCATATATGGTGAATGGATAATATTAACTGTGGGAAATAGAGGGTTTCCTGGGAAACTTGGAAAGTAAGTTTCCTAAAAAAAAAAAAAAAAAAAAAATCTGAGCTGACTGAGTAGGATTTAGCAGGGCAAAAGAGGATAGAAAAATGTTAGATTAATGTGGTTCTCCAAGTTGACTGTACATGAGAATCACATGGAGGGATTGTTAAAAAACAAAAAACAAAAGAAGAAACCAGGGAGGGCTTGTTAAAAAATACAAATAAAAAACAGACCACTGATTCAATAAGTTTGGGAAGTAAGCCAGATTTTGCACTTCTACTAAATTCCCAGAATATGCTGTTGCTTGTCTGGGGACCACACTTTGAGAACCACTGTTCCAGAGTGAAAAACAGTATATGAAACAACCTGGAAGTTATAAGAAGTTATGATTGTTTTGAGGAATCGCAATAGATTAAGGATTGTTAGAATGGAGAAGTCACAGGGTATATAAGTAATAAATATAAGGTTTCAGAATAAAGAAGAGTCAAGTCTTAACAAGATATAATGGACAGTGTTTGAAAATGTAGAACTTATACTAAAAGCAATGAGAAAATTTTGATGGTTTAAGTAGTAAGCTGACATTAAACACTGAAAAAGTTCACTTTGGCTGCTGTGTGAACCATGAAGAAAGAAAGACAAAACTAGTTTTTAGGAAATTTCTGTTGTCTAGGTAAGGGATGATGCTACCTGAGCTAGAATGGTGATGGAAAGAAATGAAAGATTGGGCAGCTTAGAAGCACTTATAAGAGGAAAAGCAACAGGATTCAATGACTGATTTTATTTCCAAGTTGAAATGCACTGACTACCAGCACAAGAGACCCTAGCCCCACGATCAATCAGGTTGTTGTCCTGGAATAATTAGTTAAATTTCTACATCACTCATGCCTAGATAATGAATACCATTTGATCAAAATGCAGCTGTTCTTGTATTTTTGTCCATTCCCCAAATTATTCCATACAGCAGAGATATTACTTAATTATGTATAGAGGCCTATTACAGGATGATCTCTAAAATATATGAGTAAAGAAAAAAAATCAGTTAAATCCATGCTTCTTGAACGTATTTTGTTCCTGAATACACTTTGAGAAGCTTATGAAAACCATGATTTCTCCCCATATGCACAGAAAACATTCTACATACAATTTCAAGGGATTCACAGCAACCTTGATGCCTCTACTTGAAGACTTCCCTCCATGTAACATGGGGCCCATATTAATAATTGTTGAATCAAGATTACAGATCAGAATCTCAACATGTATCTAGTGAGTTGTTTAAATGACTAAAGCCCATAAAAACTAGTAAATATTTTAAATTCTTGACCCTTTGATGAGGAATAATAATATCTAAATTGGACATCTCATTAGATTATTGTGATGATTAATTTAAATGTTTATGAAAGACCTTTTTAAATTTTAATCGCTCTAAAAATGCTACTTACCATTCCTGTCATTAATACTGATAATATGAGGAAAACTCTAGCCTTGGAAGGATTGTGAGATGCTCAACTGGATCATCAGAGAAACTGAGGAAACTAATTTTTGGGAGAGTTTTAGAACAGGCCAAATAGATCCAGGTTGGACTGAGGCCAGCATCACTTATACTAGACCACTCTGCCTCCTGCATTATCACTTAACACTTAGTTGGACACATGTTAGCATAGGGAGCCATAAATATTCCTTATCCCCTTCTGTCCAATTTAAAAAAAATGAGGAGGGGAAGACGGCGGAAGAGTAAGATGCAGAGATCAACTTCCTCCCCACAGATACACCAGAAATACATTTACACGTGGAACAACTCCTACAGAACACCTACTGAACGGTGGCAGAAGACCTCAGACTTCCCAAAAGACGTGTGGATGAAAGGCTGGTAGAAGACCTCAGACTTCCCAAAAGACGTGTGGATGCAGCCAGGAGTCAGGGCTGTGTCTCTGAGTGGGGAGAGCCAACTTCAGGACACTGGTCCACAAGAGACCTCCCAGCTCCACATAATTTCAAATGGCAAAAATCTCCCAGATATCTCCATCTCAATGCCATCACCCAGCTTCAATCAATGACCAGCAATCTACACTGCTGGACACCCTAGGCCAAACAACTAGCAAAACAGGAACACAACCCCACCCATTAGCAGAGAGGCTGCCTAAAATCATAATAAGTCCACAGACACCCCAAAACACACCACCAGACGTGGACCTGCCCACCAGAAAGACAAGATTCAGCCTCATCCACCAGAACACAGGCACTGGTACCCTCCACCAGGAAGCCTACACAAACCACTGAACCAAACTTATCCACTGGGGACAGACACCAAAAACAACAGGAACTACGAACCAGCAGCCTGCAAAAAGAAGACCCCAAACACAGTAAGATGAGCAAAATGAGAAGACAGAAAAACACAACGCAGATGAAGGAGCAAGATAAAAACCCAACAGACCTAACAAATGAAGAGGAAATAGGCAGTCTACCTGAAAAAGAATTCAAAGTAATGATAGTAAAGATGATCCAAAATCTTGGAAACAGAATAGATGAAATGCAAGAAACATTTAACAAGGACCTAGAAGAACAAAAGATGAAACAAAAAATGATGAACACCACAATAAATGAAAAAAAAAAAATACTCTAGATGGGATCAATAGCAGAATAACTGAGGCAGAAGAGGATAAGTGACCTGGAAGATAAAATAGTGGAAATAACTACTGCAGAGCAGAATAAAGCAAAAAGAAAGAAAAGAACTGAGGACAGTCTCAGAGACCTCTGGGACAACATTAAACACACCAACATTCGAATTATAGGGGTTCCAGAAGAAGAAGAGAAAAAGAAAGGGACTGAGAAAATATTTGAAGAGATTATAGATGAAAATTTTCACAATATGGGAAAAGAAATAGTTAATCAAGTCCAGGAAGCACAGAGAGTCCCATACAGGATAAATCCAAGGAGAAACACACCAAGACACATATTAATCAAACTGTCAAAAATTAAATACAAAGAAAGCATATTAAAAGCAGCAAGGGAAAAACAACAAATAACACACAAGGGATTCCCCATAAGGTTAACAGCTGATCTTTCAGCAGAAACTCTGCAAGCCAGAAGGGACTGGCAGAACATATTTAAAGTGATGAAGAAGAAAAAGCTGCAACCAAGATTACTCTACCCAGCAAGGATCTCATTCAGATTTGATGCAGAAATTAAAACCTTTACAGACAAGCAAAAGCTGAGAGAGTTCAGCACCACCAAACCAGCTTTACAACAAATGCTAAAGGAACTTCTCTAGGCAAGAAACACAACGGAAGGAAAAAAACTAAAATAACAAACCCAAAACAATTAAGAAAATGGGAATAGGAACATACACATCGATAATTACCTAAAATGTAAATGGACTAAATGCTCTCACCAAAAGACACAGATTGGCTGAATGGATACAAAAACAAGACCCATATATATGCTGTCTACAAGAGACCCACTTCAGACCTAGAGACACATACAGACTGAAAGTAAGGGGATGGAAAAAGGTATTTCATGCAAATGGAAACCAAAAGAAAGCTGGAGTAGCAATTCTCATATCAGAAAAAATAGACTTTAAAATAAAGACTATTAGAAGAGACAAAGAAGGACACTACATAATGATCAAGGGATCGATCCAAGAAGATATAACAATTGTAAATATTTATGCAAGCAACATAGGAGCACCTCAATACATAAGGCAAATACTAACAGCAATAAAAGGGGAAATCGACAGTAACACATTCATAGTAGGGGACTTTAACACCCCACTTTCACCCATGGACAGATCATCCAAAATGAAAATAAATAAGGAAACACAAGGTTTAAATGATACATTAAACAAGATGGACTTAATTGATATTTATAGGACACTCCATCCAAAAACAACAGAATACACATTTTTCTCAGTGCTCATGGAACATTCTCCAGGTTAGATCATACCTTGGGTCACAAATCAAGCCTTGGTAAATTTAAGAAAATGGAAATTGTATCAAGTATCTTTTCCAACCACAATGCTATGAGACTAGATATCAATTACAGGAAAACATCTGTAAAAAATACAAACACATGGAGGCTAAACAATACACTACTTAATAACGAAGTGATCACTGAAGAAATCAAAGAGGAAATAAAAAAATACCTAGAAACAAATGACAATGGAGACACGACAACCCAAAACCTATGAGATGCAGCAAGATCAGTTCTAAGAGGGAAGTTCATAGCAATATAAGCCCACCTTATGAAACAGGAAACATCTCGAATAAACAACCTAACCTTGCACCTCAGGCAATTAGAGAAAGAAGAACAAAAAAACCCCAAAGCTAGCAGAAGGAAAGAAATCATAAAAATCAGATCAGAAATAAATGAAAAAGAAATGAAGGAAATGATAGCAAAGATCAATAAAACTAAAAGCTGGTTCTTTGAGAAGATAAACAAAATTGATAAACCATTAGCCAGACTCAGCAAGAAAAAAAGGGAGAGGACTCAAATCAATAGAATTAGAAATGAAAAAGGAGAAGTAACAACTGACACTGCAGAAATACAAAAGATCATGAGAGATTACTACAAGCAACTCTATGCCAATAAAATGGACAAACTGGAAGAAATGGACAAATTCTTAGAAACGCATAACCTGCCAGGACTGAGTCAGGAAGAAATAGAAAATATGAACAGGCCAATCACAAGCACTGAAATTGAAACTGTGATTAAAAGTCTTCCAACAAACAAAAGCCCAGGACCAGATGGCTTCACAGGCGAATTCTATCAAACATTTAGAGAAGAGTTAACACCTATCCTTCTCAAACTCTCCCAAAATATAGCAGAGGGAGGAACACTCTGAAATTCATTCTATGAGGCCACCATCAACTTGATACCAAAACCAGACAAGGATGTCACAAAGAAAGAAAACTATAGGCCAATATCACTGATCAACATAGATGCAAAAATCCTCAACAAAATACTATCAAACAGAATCCAACAGCACATTAAACGGATCATACACCATGGTCAAGTGGGGTTTATTCCAGGAATGCAAGGATTCTTCAATATATGCAAATCTATCAATGTGATAAACCATATTAACAAATTGAAGGAGAAAAACCATATGATCATCTCAATAGATGCAGAGAAAGCTTTTGACAAAAGCCAACAGCCATTTATGATAATAACCCTGCAGAAAGTCGGCATAGAGGGAACTTTCGTCAACATAATAAAGGCCATATATGACAAGCCCACAGCCAACATCGTCCTCAATGGTGAAAAACTGAAAGCATTTCCACTGAGATCAGGAACAAGACAAAGTTGCCCACTCTCACCACTCTTATTTACCATAGTTTTAGAAGTTTTAGCCACAGCAATCAGAGAAGAAAAGGAAATAAAAGAAATCCAAATTGGAAAAGAAGAAGTAAAGCTGTCACTGTTTGCAGATGACAGGATACTATACATAGAGAATCCTAAAGATGCTACAAGAAAACTACTAGAGCTAATCAATGAATTTGGTAAAGTTGTAGGATACAAAAGTAATGCACAGAAATCCCTGGCATTCCTATATATAATCATGAAAAATCTGAAAGTGAAAGCAAGAAAACACTCCCATTTACCACTGCCAACAAAAAGAATAAAATATCTAGGAATAAACCTACCTAATGAGACAAAAGACCTGCATGAAGAAAATTATAAGACACTGATGAAAGAAATTAAAGATGATACAAATAGATGGAGAGATATACCATGTTCTTGGATTGGAAGAATCAACATTGTGAAAATGACTCTACTACCCAAAGCAATCTACAGATTCAATGCAATCCCTATCAAACTACCACTGGCATTTTTCACAGAACTAGAACAAAAAAATTCACAATTTGTATGGAAACTCATAAGACCCCGAATAGCCAAAGCAATCTTGAGAATGAAAAACGGAGCTGGAGGAATCAGGGTCCCTGGCTTCAGACTATACTACAAAGCTACAGTAATCAAGACAGTATGGTACTGGCACAAAACAGAAAGATAGATGAATGGAACAGGATAGAAAGCCCAGAGATAAACCCACACACATATGGTCACCTTATCTTTGATAAAGGAGGCAGGAATGTGCAGTGGAGAAAGGACAGCCTCTTCAATAAGTAGTGCTGGGAAAACTGGACAGGTACATGTAAAAGTATGAGATTAGATCATTCCCTCACACCATACACAAAAATAAGCTCAAAATGGATTAAAGACCTAAATGTAAGGCCAGAAACTATCAAACTCTTAGAGGAAAACATAGGCAGAATACTCTATGACATAAATCACAACAAGATCCTTTTTGACCCACCTCCTAGAGAAATGGAAATAAAAACAAAAATAAACAAATGGGACCTAATGAAACTTAAACGTTTTTGCACAGCAAAGGAAACCATAAACAAGACCAAAAGACAACCCTCAGAATGGGAGAAAATATTTGCTAATGAAGCAACTGACAAAGGACTAATCTCCAAAATTTATAAGCAGCTCTTGCAGCTCAATAACCAAAAAACAAACAACTCAATGCAAAAATGGGCAGAAGACCTAAATAGACATTTCTCCAAAGAAGATATACAGACTGCCAGTAAACACATGAAAGAAGGCTCAACGTCATTAATCATTAGAAAAATGCAAATCAAAACTACAATGAGATATCATCTCACACCAGTTAGAATGGACATCATCAAAAAATCTAGAAACAATAAATGCTGGAGAGGGTGTGGAGAAAAGGGAACACTCTTGCACTGCTGGTGGGAATGTGAATTGGTACAGCCACTATGGAGAACAGTATGTATGTTCCTTAAAAAACCACAAATAGAACTACCATATGACCCAGCAATCCCACTACTGGGCATATACCATGAGAAAACCATAATTCAAGAAGAGTCATGTACCAAAATGTTCATTGCAGCTCTATTTACAATAGCCCAGAGATGGAAACAACCTAAGCGTGTATCGACAGATGAATGGATAAAGAAGATGTATCCCATATATACAATGGAATATTACTCAGCCATAAAAAGAAACAAAATTGAGCTATTTGTAATGAGGTGGATAGACCTAGAGTCTGTCATACAGAGTGAAGTAAGTCAGAAAGAGAAAGACAAATACCGTATGCTAACATATACGTATGGAATTTAAGAAAAAAAAAATGTCATGAAGAACCTAGGGGTAAGACAGGAATAAAGACACAGACCTACTAGAGAACGGAGTTGAGGATATGGGGAGGGGCATGGGTGAGCTATGACAAAGCGAGGGAATGGCATGGACATATATACACTACCAAACATAAGGTAGATAACTAGTGGGAAGCAGCCGCATAGCACAGGGAGATCAGCTCGGTGCTTTGTGACCACCTGGAGGGGTGGGATAGGGAGGGTGGGAGGGAGGGAGATGCAAGAGGGAAAAGATATGGGAACATATGTATATATATATAACTGATTCACTTTGTTATAAAGCAGAAACTAACACACCATTGTAAAGCAATAATGCCCCAATAAAGATGTTAAAAAAAAAAAGAAGAGTTTTTCTTCATGGTTCAACAGTACAGAACAACACTTCAATATAAGGACCATTTTGCTGCCTTTTTTTTATGCCTCCCTAATCTTTTAACATTAATTACTACTACTGCCTAGAGTACTAATTAAATAAACAGTACATTTTCAGTCCAGCCTGAAGCTAAAATGGAGTTGCAAAATGGTTTCTATGTGGTTCTTGGGTAAACTAATTGACCTAGTCAGGACTATTAGTCTGTTTATATTCTTGGCAAATAGATTGTTGCCTACCTTCAAGGTTACTAAGCCCTGCTAGATACAACTTCCTTAAGGTTGACATACAAAAAGTTTATCATTTCCATCTTTGAGTAAAAGTAAACAACATTAGCAAGTTTCTTCCATTTCCCCCTTAAGAGAATTTGAAAACAAATTTAAGTTTTAATAGAACCGTAAAATTAAATTAAAGCAAATGACAAATTGGCTGAATGTAAAGCAAGTTTCCTATCAAATCTACCAATACTTCTTAATTCCACCTGCTTTCTCTAGGCAGTTTGCATTGCAATCCAGGAAAGAAATTGAAAGAGAATATATAAAGATAGTTTCTGGTTCAACGACTTATCAACCAGTTATGTCAAGTGTTTTCTCAGCCATAAAAAAGAACAAAATAATGCCATTTGCAGCAACATGGATGGACTTGGAGACTGTCATACTGAGTGAAGTAAGTCAGACACAGAAAGACAATATCACATGGTATCGCTTATATGTGGAATCTAAAAAATAGGGTCCAAATGGACCTATTTACAAAACAGAAGTAGAGTCATGGATGTAGAAAACAAACTTATGGTTACCAGGAGATAAGGGTGGGGAGGGGAGGAATAAATTGGGAGATTGGGATTGACTTATATACACTACTATATATAAAATAGATAACTATTAAGAACCTGCTGTATAGCACAGGGAACTCTACTCAGTACTCTGTAATGGCCTATATGGGAAAAGAATCTAAAAACAAACAAACAAAAAGGTGCATATGGGCTTCCCTGGTGACGCAGTGGTTGAGAGTCCGCCTGCCGATGCAGGGGACACGGGTTCATGCCCCAGTCCAGGAAGATTCCACATGCCGCGGAGCGGCTGGGCCCATGAGCCATGGCCGCTGAGCCTGCGCCTCCGGAGTCTATGCTCCACAATGGGAGAGGCCACAACAGTGAGAGGTCCACGTACAGCAAAAAAAAAAAAAAAAAAAAAAAAAAAAGGTGCATACATATGTGTATATGTATAACCGATTCACTTTGCTGTATACCTGAAACAAACACAACATTGTAAATCAAATATACTCCAATAAAAATTTTTTTAAAAATTTGTCAATAAAACAAGTGATGCTTTCTGCTTTTAAATCCCTTTGACAAAGCTGGTTTACATGAAAACTATATAAAAAAATAGCCACTTGGTAAAGTCACTATTAGCAGGGGCAAGTAGCAATGAGCAGATCCAAAAGTTTTGTGAAAAATAATGGATTCAGGGATTAGGGGGACTAAAATGTTGGTAAGACCACCTGAAGACCACTGTGGAAAGCCAGAGCAAAAGACCTGGTACCATTATTTGGGTCTCATCCAAAGGAAAAAAAAAACTGAAACAAGAGGAAAAAAAAGTTTGTTCTCCCATTGTGGTCTAAAAGCTTACACTGTTTAATTTCTATTATTTTAAATTATTTAAACTGTGTTTTATGGCCTAGAATATGGTCTATATTGGTGAATGTTCCATACGAACTTGAGAAGAATGGGTGGTCTATTATTTCTGGGAAGTATTCTATATCATTTATATTCATTTAATTGATGGTGTTGTTGAGTTCAACTATGTCTTTACTGATTTTCTGCCTGTAGATCTATCCATTACTTATAGAGGTCTTGAAGTCTCTAATAATGGATTCATCTACTTCACTTTGCAGTTCTATCAATTTTTGCCTTATATATTTTGATGTTCTGTTATTAGACGTATATGTATTAAGGATTGTTTTGTATAAATATATTTACATATTATATATATTTAAATTTTTAATTTTTTACATAATTTTAAAGGTTATACTCCATTTACAGCGATTATAAAATATTGGCTATATTCCCCGTGTTGTACAATACTTCCCTGTAGCCTATCTTTATCAGTATATAATGACTTTCTTTACCCCTGATAACTTTCTTTACTCTAAAATTTGCTGTTTATAATTAATATAACTTCTTCAGCTTTCTTTTTGCTTAGTGTTAACATGGTACATCTTTCTCCATTCCTTTACTTTTAATTTATGTGTCTTTATTGTGAAAGTGGGTTTCTTGTGAACAACATACAGTTTTTTCTTGTTTTCTAATCCATTTGGCCATCTGTTTTTTATTAAATTGTTTAGACCATTGTCATTTCAAGTGATTATTGATGCATTTGGATGAATATACAACATATTTATTACTGTTTTTTTACTTGTTATGCTGTTCTTTGTTTCTTTTTTTTCTTTCTTTCTTTTTGTCTTCCAGTCTTTTTTCTGCCTTCTCTGGTTTTTAACTGAGCATTTTATATGATTATATTCTCTCCTTCTTAACATATAAATCATAGGTTTTTTTGTTTGTTTTTTACTTTTTTAGTGACTGTCATATAATTTGCAATATACCTATATAATTAAAACAAGTCCACTTGCAAACATTATACCACTCCACAGGTAGTACAAGGAACTTATAATAACAAAGGATTCCAAATTCCTCCCTCCCAACTTTTGTATCATTGCTGTCTTTTCTTTTAAGCTATCATCACTGAATACATTGTTGCTGTTATTTTTAAAAACAAATTATCTAGTAGATCAATTAAGAATAAGAAAAATAAACATATGTATTTCATCTTTGCATATTCCTTCTCTAATGCTTTCCTTTCCCTTCTGTAGATCTGAGTTTCTAACTTATACAATTTTCCTTCTCTTTGAAGAAATTCTTTTAACATTTCTTGTAAGGCAGATCTACTGGTAACAAATTCCCTCAATTTTGTTTGTCAGAGAAAGTCTTTATTTCTCCTTTAATATTAAAGGATAATTTTCAGGATACAGAATTATGTCAGTTTTTTTTTTCTTCTCTCAACGCTCTTAGTATTTCTCTCTACTCTCTTCTTCTTTGCATGGCTTCTGAGAAGTATCATGTAATTCTTATCCTTGCTCTTCAATAGGTAAAATTTTATCTCCTCTGCTTTCAAGTATTTTATTTTTAATCTCTGATTTTCTGCTATTTGAACTTGATATGCCTAGGTATAGTTTTTTTTTGGCATTTATCACAGTTGGTGTTTTCTGAGCTCCCTAGATCTGTGGCTTGGAATCTGACATTCATTTGGGGAAATTCTGAATCATTATTGCTTCAAATATTTCTTCTGTTCCTTTCTTTTTTCTCCTTCTGGCATTATATTTACACACATGTTATGCTTTTTGTATTTGTCCCACAGTTCTTGAATATTCAATTCTACTTTTTTCAGTACCTTTTCTCTTTGCTTTTCAGTTTTAGAAGTTTCTACTGACATGTCCTTAACCTAACTGATTTTTTCCCTCAGCCGTGTCCAACAGACTAATGAACTTATCAAAGGCATTCCTTATTTCTGTTATAGTGTTTTTGATCTCTAGCATTTCTTTTTTATTTTTTTCTTAGATTTTGCATCTCATTGCTTACATTGGCCATTTGTTCTACATGCTGTCTACTTTATCCACTAGAGCCCTTAGCATGCTAATCACAGTTGTTTCAAATTCTCCATCTGTTAATTCCAACTTCCCTGCTGTATCTGAGTCTGGCTCTGATGCTCACTTTGTCTCTACAAACTGTGTTTTATGTCTTTTAGTTTGCCTTGTAGATTTTGGTTGGAAACTGAACATGATGTACTGGGTAAAAGGAACTGAGGTAAAGACGTCTTTAGTGATGTGGTGGTAAGGTGTGTGTGGGAGGTGAAGCATTCTATCATCCCATGATTAGGTCTCAGTCTTTTTGTGAGCCTGTGTCCCTGAGCTGTGATGTTTAAAAGTGCCTCTCAGTGATTTTTTACACCACTAATCGGGAGAGGTTGACTAGATAGGTTGGGAATTGGATAGTTCCTTTTTCCGATGTATAAGGCTGGAGTGGGTTGGAGTTGGTATTTTTCTTCCCCCAGGTTGATTAGGTTCTGTGAAGAGAACCCATTCTGAAGTGGTATAAAGATGCACATGTTGCCAAGGGGAAAAGTGTCATCCTTGAGCAAATGAAAAAGTTTGTAGAGTGGCTCCAAAATGCTGAAGAAGAATCTGAGTCTGAAGCTGAAGAAGGTGACTGAATTGGAAACTACACCCTCAGTAAAGCAAACAGGAATTGTAGATAAAATGTCATGTCTCATGTGTCCTGGTTCTTACATCTTCCTACCTCCCTATATCAAGCATGATATAAGGGCTTTCATGGCAAATTTTATTTCAACTGTTTCTATGATTACTGGAAATGTTGGATTTAGTTTCTAAAACCATGTTTTAAGTAGCTACAGGAGCTATAGATTTGAATCTAATGTTGCATTACTCTTTTCAGTTATCTTCTACCTCCTGTATTTTCTACTGTAATAATGTAATTTAAGGCCTTCCACAATGAACAGTTCACTTTTTCCCTGGGTTTTCTATATAAACACTTTTCAAGATATGATTTGGTTAAAAATAATTTCTTATAAAAATTCTGTTTGCAAATTAAACTGTAAAAGTATCCAGAGTCTCAGAAGGCAGTGATTTGTGTGATAATTTGGTATGCCCAAAGCCCTGCTCATCAATGAAAATCTCATACAATAATTAGATTCATTAACATGAATCGAGTATTTGGACCACTGCTTGCATGTTGATATTTTCTTGCATTTTTAATCCCAGATGTACTTGAGCTCAATTGTTTGCTCTCTGATTTTTATTCCTTAAAATGAAGCCATGGAGAAAAACAACAACAAAAAAAATATGTTTCTCTTTAAGGCAGGTTTTGTCTAGGTCAGAATACTCTGGTCTATTTCAAAGTGGTTACTCTCCCCATCCCCATGCCAAAAGCACAAAGGAATTTTTCTTCACTCTTCACTATGAGAACCTGGTAGGAAGTAAAACTCACAAATATGTGGTGATCCCTTTATGACTGGGACCACTTGGAGTTTTTAACTCTCAGACTTATACAGACTAAGCCTTCAGTAATAGGCCAATTACAATTTAGGTTTTTCTACCTTAGTAGTGTTTCCCTTTGAGTTTTCTGTTCATGGATTCATGCTCCTGTAAATTATGATTCTCTGTATCCACCTATCTCTTCCAATTTTTGGGACAGAAGTTTGCTCTGTGATCTAACTTAACTGAAACATCTAAGAAGCATTGTTGATTTTCAGTTTGTTCAGCATTTTTCTTGCTGTTAGAATGGAGTGGTGACTTACAAGTTCCTTAGAAGCTGGACTGGAAAGTGGAAGAAACTCTATTTTAAAAATATAACTCCTATTCTTAATTTGCTGAGCATTTTAATCATGAGTGTATATTGATTGCTTTCAATTTATTTTTCTGCATCTATTGAAATAATCATGTATTTTTTTCCCTTTAATCTCTTGATATGGTAAATTACATTGATTGATTTTCAGAGGTTACATTGACCTTGTTTTCTTAGGATAAATCCTACTTGGTCATAATATGTTTGAATTTCAAGCACTAACAGTTTGTTAAGGAATTTTGTGTTTATATTCATGAGAAATATTGGTCTTTATTTTTTTGTAATGTCTTTGTTGATTGATTTGCTGGACTTACAAACAAGTAGGGCAGTAATCCCTCTTTCTCCTTTTCAAAAATGTTTGCATATGATTCATGTTATTTCTTTTTTAAATATGCTCTTTCAGTGGAGGAGTTTATAAGAAATTCCACTTCTTTAATAGAATTAGGGCTATTCATATTGCAGCCTTTTCTTCTTATATTAATTTTGGTAGGTTGCATTTTTCAATAAATGTTTCCATTTCATCTAAATTGTCAAATTTATTATAAAGTTTTAAATGTGATCTAATTATTCTTTTAATCTCTGTAAAATCTGTGATGATAAATCCTTTTCAAGACTGATATTGGTAGTTTTTGTTTCTCTCTTATTTTCATAATCAATCTAGCTAGAGATTTATCAATTTTACTCATTTTTTTCCCTTTGTTAATTTTCTCTGTTCCTGTCAGATATTTCTGTTGCTGCTATTAATTTCTGCACCTACTTATTTCCACTTACTTCAGGTTTATTTTGATTCTGTCAAATTGAAGACTTAGATCATTGATTTTAGATCTTCTCTAACATAAGCATTTGGAGTTGTATATTTCCAACTAAGCACTGATTTAGTTTTATCTCTTATTATTTCATTTATAGTCCATATATACTTTATGAATGCATCATTTAATTTTATTATCATTATTACTGATTTTTATTAGTGATTTATTATTAGTGATTCCACCATGCTCAGAAATTATGCTCTGTATGACTTTGATGTATTTAAATATTTTGATGCTTGTCTTTAAATTCCAACATATATTATAGTTATCAACATATATTATAGGTATCATAGTTTTAATTTTGGTTCTTCTGTTTATAATTTTAAAGTTAGTTTACATTCCTAATTTTAGTAAGTTTGTCACCAACCTCAGGATATAGTTATAGCACGTTTTTGTCTCTATTTTATGAATGCAAAAATTAGACCCCAAGTCATAAAAGAAATCCCATAAAACTTGAGACAAGAATACTGTCCCACTGATACCTCATCTGGATTTTGATTCTCCTTCTACTGGTACTATCTCTGAAATATCAAATTGTAATATTATTGTGTGAATTAGCATGAGGTAATTAGCAACTTTTTCATACAAAAAACTCCTTTTAGCTATCAGGGTGTCTCAAAGTTTATTTATTCTTGACACTCAACATGTCCTCATTATACCTACATGAGACATTTAGTACCCCTACACATCACACACATACTCCATGAAATACCAGATGCTATTCTGAGCCCAGCCTCAGGAAGCAAGTAGGAAGTCCATTGTCAGGAAGGGAAGAAAGTGCTGCACACTATTATTTAATGACCTGGAGAAGCTGCTCCAACAGTGACAGGTGAAAATAATTCTGGGATGGATATGAGTCAAATTGTTGTATATGTACTGACTTTCCTTCAATACATACTCAGCTCATAACTTGCACTCATGCTGACAACACCCTCTAGCTAAGTTGATTTCTGAAGAAGTGAGCTTTCTATTAAGAGACCATTAAACTGATTTTTTTTTTTTTTTTTTTTTTGCGGTACACGGGCCTCTCACTGTTGTGGCCTCTCCCGTTGTGGAGCACAGGCTCCGGACGCGCAGGCTCAGCGGCCATGGCTCACGGGCCCAGCCGCTCTGCGGCACATGGGATCTTCCCGGACCAGGGCACGAACCCGTGTCCCCTGCATCGGCAGGTGGACTCTCAACCACTGCACCACCAGGGAAGACCCATTAAACTGATTTTTGTTTCCAATTACAGAAGGCCAAGATTTTGACACAGGCAAGAAAAAATTGCAATACCAGAAAATCATCAAGCAATACAGGAATTGCTAAGATATGGTCCAGAGCTATAGGAATTGGAGACAGATATATTTACTGACATACAAATCTAATTTTTACTCCTATGGTATTTGTTATTCTCACACCCTACACATTTTCTTCATGGCCCTTATCAAAGCTTGTAATTATGTATGTTTGTATGTATGTATGTCTCTTCTAGATTATATATGCTAAGAAGGGAAGATCCTGGATTTATCATATGTCTTTTACTCTGACCTATGTAGAACTAGCCAAGTGCCTGACACACATTACACTAAAATACTTTTTGAAATTATGTATGCCAGTAATTCCTGTTTGGTAGCTAGCTACACTGTAGAATAACTTTTCCAAAAGAAATTCTCATATTCTCTAAAAGGGCAGACTACATTGGCCAGGGACCACCATTCCAAAAAGAATAATCCTGGCCAAAGAGAACACACGTAGAATAGTTGTGATTATAGGACAGTTGTAGTATATTAATAATACACTGCAGTGATAAGGAAATTAAGGAGAGGTAGATGTCAGAAGGAACCATTGATAGCTCAGTTTTAAAAACATTAATATTCCTGTATTGTATATCTAAGTGTAAATGAAATATCAATAAGGATGAGGGATTGGAATTGTTGGTGGAGCTGGGAGTAATATCAGTACTGCAGTCATATTTTCATGGGTTGTTACAAATGTGAGTGAATGAGCTAGCACTTAGAATAAAAGCAGAGATAGATAGATAGAGAGATAGAAAGATAGATGATAGATAGATATATAGATAGAAAGATAGATGATAGAAAGAAAGATAGATAGATAGAAAGATAGACATAGAGAGATAGATATATATAGAGAGAGATAGATAGAGAGATAGATTGATCTGAGGCTTGGGAAGTACTAAGAATTAAAGAGTTTGACAAAGAACACAAAGCAATAAGTAAATTAAAACTAGCAATATATCTTTTCAATCATTTGCTGCCTGATATTGTTAATGTTTTAGGTAAAGAAATAAATTCATAATTTCTAGAAATTTCCATTTCAGCTGGCAATAAAATAAAACAATATGATTTTCCAAAATCAGGAATATGAAAGGGGAATCTTTAAAGAAATGCACAAGTCTTACTTTTTCTTATTCTTACTCTTCCTCCCCTTTGTATCTCATAATTAGTTTCTGTAACCTTAAGAGGGTTGGTAGAAGACAAAATTCATAATCCTGAAAGTTAAAAATCTTTTGTAAAGTTTAAATTGGACTCCAGTGCAGTTTCTCTGCAAAAGAAACATGATCTACTTGGGATTTGTTTGTATATGTGCATAGGTTGGTACTCTTTTCATTTATGATTTTCACATTTTCCTATGATCTACAATTATGATTTTCACATTTTCCTATGATCTACAAGTTTCACATTTTTAAGAGTGTAACACAAATCAAAAGCATGAGAAATGCTTAGTTAGCTGAAGAGTTGTTGCTCAAATGTGTCATTTTAGGAGTTGAATTTGAATAACTAGGAAAGGAAAAACTTAAGCAAGAAGGAATCACGCAGACAGTAGCTATTCGCAGATTTAATTTGTCAACCTGATGCAAAATTTTCACTACAAATAAATGTCTAAAAAAAGAAGATATTTTAGTAAGTTTAGCAAGTCATTTCACTGTTCTGGGCTGTCAACTCTAAAACCCCAAGGCCTTAGGAGTCACTGAGAAATATGCTATGGATAAAAAAAAGCTTAAAATGTTTCTACTCTGTGACACTGGAAGGATTTCAAATGTTCAGATAACAAATAATGAAAAAATTTAATGACACTCACTCAGAAAGGTACATTCTTTGGATTCTCTCCAAAAGTCACTTTTATCAAAAGCGATTGGGATTATAAATATTAAACTTAGTTGAAATACAAATTTCATAATGAAGTCTGTGGAGCAGGACTCATTCAGGCGACACAAGAGAAATCTAAAGGAGATTTTAAAGTGGGAAAAAAGCATTGTTGAATAGTTATTCTATATTTAAGCTGCACACAGATTTTTTTGTTTGTATTTAAGGATAAATGTATTGAGTCTGAAGAATTAAGATTACAGAGAATAGGTTAGTTGAGGAGAATTACTTTTGCCCCATTTTCCATTATAACAACTTAGTACAAATAACGCATATACTTCATATTTACTTAAGAAAAATAAGTGTTAACCTCTATAACTCTGACTCCTGCCTGTTTTCCCATCCTTAATATTATCAAACTCATAGTGACAGTCACTGAAAATGCTGACAAATCAATTAAAAGAAATATACTCCAGCATTATCCTTATCAACAGCTACAGAGAAAGTAGAGAAAAATCTGTCATTTGGTAGTTTCAAGGAAGTTTGGGTTCTCAGGCAAGATAGAAGTAGGTTTGCAAAGCCAAAAGAATAAGATAGATGAGCGCTGCTATTATAAAAATAATGGAATAAGAAAGAGATGAATTTCTAATTTTGTAAATGGCTATTTGCTATTAATAGCATTTTTATATATACCAAAATAGTAAGTGGTCATTGTAAAATGTTTGGAAACTACAAAACTGTGTAAAGAAGAGTACTCTAAAATCACATGTAATTCCATTACTTAATATTTGAAGACTTTTCAGATGTTTTGTGTATTTGGTAGCATACTGTATATACAACTCTATATTTTTTTACAACATGTTATGAATACGTTTCTGTTCATAAAATCACTTTCTTGTAACTATGACCCCAATGACCCAACAGTAATAAATCACAAATGACCTATGTTATATAATATGAATAGCTATTTAAATCAAAGGAAGTATTTCCATAAAATTTCCAGATCCTTATTACTTTTTATTCTGAAAGTGAAAGGACTTATTTTCTTTGGTATAAAGTAGTTAAAGATTAGAATGAGAGGAAGTTGAAGTCAGTCAGCTGTGCTCATCTTCAGCTGAACTGCTGAAACATTTATAAACCCTTTAAGCTCACAATTTTATGAAATAGAATTTGAGCAAATTTCCAACTTTTATTGACTTTTAATAGACTCTATCATCTTTTATTAAGTATTTTCCTTCCTCTTAGACACCGTTCCTCAAGGAAGGTTCAGGATAGGTGCACGTTAACTTCACATTGGCACACATTCAAATGATTTGGGAGAAATTTACTTAACTGAATTATAATTCAGAATCTGTACAACGAGAATCATATTGCTCGAAAGTACTTTTAAAGCCTGCCTCACAGCATCTGGAAGATCACACTCTAATAACAGAAAACAAAGACACTGACCAAATGTTCATGAAGAGGTGGGGTTACAAAATGATACTCTCTATATTCAGATGTACAGAGAAAATACAGCTTAAAAAATGGTTCTAATTCTGAGTTCACAAATCCCTACCTGCTTGTGGGAAGGAAGTAAGGAGGAAAACACGTAAACTTTAGTATAATTTGGTAAACTCACTCTAAGACTCAACTAAACAGTCATTTAAGGTAAATGTTTTGTTCTTTTAACTAGAATTTTCCTAAATTGTCTATAACCTCTCTCAGATTATGTCTAAGATGACATCTCAATATGTTACAGAGATGGTGTGTGATTGAAGGCTTTTGATGGTGCAAAGGTTGAATCACCAAGGTGCCCTTTTCTTGTTCTGTCTTGCCATTGATTTCTATGGCAATACCTTGACTGCCAGCTGAGTCTGAAAATAAATCTATCTCTTGTTCTCTCTCCCTCCTTCTCTCTCTCTCTTTCTCTGTCTCA